>NC_134819.1:38535202-38545202 GCF_046742065.1 Oratosquilla oratoria | reverse complement strand
ATTAAGACATCGTTACTTGCGGCGTAGGTAGAAGTGATGGCGGTTCAGACCCTACCGTGGACGAGTTGAACTAAAATATGGTATATTAACTTCCTCGCTACTGTAAGGGGCACCATTCTAGCCTCCTGATAAGGAAAATTTTGTGAAGTAAAATTATATTAATCTCTTTTTTTTATCTTCCTGTTCTTCCCTTTTATTACATAAGTCATATGTAAATGTCTTCCATTGTTTTTACCTCTCTTAATTCTCCTCTTTCTCTTCCTTTTCTCTCTCTCTCTCTCTCTCTTTTATCTTTCTTTCTGTTCTTCCCTTTCTTACATAAATCGTATTAAATTTGTTGTGTTTTCGTCTTTTCACCCTCCCTCACTTCTCCTTTTTTCTCCTTTCCTTCTTCTCTTTTTCTATCTTTATTCTGTTCCTCTCTTTTACAATTAATCGTATACCACATGAATAGCTTCCACTTTTCCTCTTTTTCTTCATTTTCTTCTTCTATTTTTTTTTCCAATTAATCGTACACTACTTGTATAGCTTTGTCTTCTCTTTTCTTTTCTTTTCTCCTCCTCTTTCTCATCTTTTTTCTTCTTTCTTCTTTTGCCCCTTTCTTCTAATTCAAGTTCCCTCTACCCTTAACCTCTTTTTCTTATTCTCTTTCCTGTTTTTTTCCTTACAATGCCCACTGTTTGTTGTGACTTTCCCCGTTCCCTTCCAAACCTCATTCCTTCTCCTCTGGCCTTCTACCCCCCTCCCCCTCCTTTCCCCTCCTTTTCCCCCTCCCCCTCCTCTCCCCTCCTTCATTTCTCGACCAGTGATCTAGGTCCCCTCATACCCTTTTCTCCCCTCACATAGGCCCTGAATCACCATTTTTCCTCGTCTGTTTTTTTTTTTTTTTTTTTATGCTTGGGAACAATTTTCCCCCGTTCTGCAAATCTCCTACTCGTTCCGTTCCCTCGTTCCACGACCAAGCCTTATGTGTGTGTGTGTGCTCCTTACGCATTTCTTTTTTTTCCTTGTTTTATGTAAGCTCTCTGTATTCCTCTTTCTACTCAGTGTTGTGTTCCATTTCCTGTCTCTGCTTTGTACCGTTTCTTTGTTTCATGTCTAGATTTCATTAATTAGCTTATAGGCTCTCTGTATCCCTGTTTCTGTTCAGTGTCACGTTTCTTACATTCTTAGGAAACTCTACCACGGTCACTTCTTTGTTTCAATTCCCGTGTTTGCACGACCAGCTTTTCGTTTTCTTTAACGTCTTTATTCCGTTTTCCTACTCCAATGTCTGATCATCATAAATCTTTCCTGTTTTTTTTTTTCATTGTTTGCTGTTTCACTATTTTCAGATTGTCAATTTACCTTTCTCTTCCCTCTCACTTTTATTTATTTATTTATTTATTTATTTATTTATTTATTTATCTATTTATTTATTTATTTATTTATTTATTTATTTATTTATTTATTTATTTATTTATTTATTTATTTATTTATTTATTTATTTATTTATTTATTTATTCATTTACTAATTTGTTTATATATTTATTCATTTATTTATATATTTATTTATTTATTTATTATTATTATTATTTTTTTTACTTATTTATTTATGTATTTATGTATTTATCTATTTTATTTCTGGTGTTCTTCTCACCCATGTTTCAGTTCCCCCGTGTATTCTTTCACCCATTGTTGTTCGTTTCCTACACTAAGCTGGCTGTCTGTCTGTCTGTCTGTCTGTCTGTCTGTCTGTCTGTCTGTCTGTCTGTCTGTCTGTCTGTCTGTCCGTCCGTCCGTCCGTCCGTCCGTCCGTCTGTCTGTCTGTCTGTCTGTCTGTCTGTCTGTCTGTCTGTCTGTCTGTCTGTCTGTCTGTCTGTCTGTCTGTCTGTCTGTCTGTCTGTCTGTCTGTCTGTCTGTCTGTCTGTCTGTCTGTCTGTCTGTCTGTCTGTCTGTCTGTGCCTCTCTCCCTATCTCTCTCTCTCTCTTTCTCTCTCGCTCACTCGCTCACTCTCTTTCTTCTTCTCTCCGTCTCAGTTTGTTTGTCTGTGTCCATGTCTATTTTTGCATTTCTCTCTTTGTGTATACTTTCTAGACTCAGCCCTCCTAGTTCTCTCGTTTCCACTTCACAGAGTCAGATTTCACCCCCCACTTTTTATCCTATTTCTGTCTTTTGTCTTTGATATTTTCTTTTACTTGCTTGGTCTTCATTGAACCTTTATCCATGTTCACAGCCTTCACCTTCGACTCACAGTTGTTAATATATGGAATGGCCTACCACCCATCCTCATTGGTTGTTCCACTGTAGAGGTATTAAAAAGAATTCTCGACATATACTTAGCTACAAATCCCTGACCAGAATTATTTATTTCTAGATAGGTTAAAAAAGGATATCAATTTAGTTAAGTATCAGAAGAGCCTTTTAAGGACCAATAGGTCTGTTGCTGTTCGTTTGTCCATGTAACTCCATGTCACAGTCACTAACTACCTACTCATCTATCATCGGGATATTTCTCTAATAATCTAAATAATCCCTCTGTCGTATAGCTATATAAAAAATTGAGATTCGATGGACGTTTAATGATCATCCGGATCCTCTCCGAACTCCCGGCTCCCTTCTTTGCTAGCTTGAAGATAATCACTACCTCTCTTTATTCTTCTTGCCCTCGTCTCTTATTTCTCTATGGATTTCTTGACACTCATTTCTAATCTTGCTTCATTTTTCTTTTTTAATCTATCTAATATCCAAGCAATCGTTTCTTCATCGCCATTCAAAATTTTCCATTTTCTATTTTATTTTACTTGTTTGTTTAGCACTTGTTCTGTTATTTATGCATTTTCTTTCTTCTCTCGCGATCATTATCAAGTCTCTTATTTTTCCTCTCCCTTTGATTCTTTGTTCGTTTTCTATGCGACATTGCCTTTCTCTTTCTTGTTTTCCAATTATCACACTTTTCTTACCTTCTCTTAACCTTCCCACCGCTCTCTCTCTCCTTGTAATCACTTCTCTCCCACTTATATCTCCCTCACTCTCTTGATGATATTTCACTCTTTTCATTATTCATCCTCGCCCTCATCCTCTGCCTCGTTCTCGCCACACCATTACCTTCACCCCCACCCACATCCTCATCCATATCCTTATCCTTTACTCTCCTTTATTCTCCTATGTAAACTCATAATTCCTTATTTGCCGTCTCTTTTACATTCTCCTTTTCCCTCTTTCGTCTTTCTCCTTTTTCTTTTTCTCCATTTCCATCACTTCTATCCCATCCCAACTCCCACCCTCCCTTCTTCCCTGCCTTAAGTATTCCTTTGTTATTTCCGATCAATTTCATTTCTTTTAGCTATTGTATACAAAGGATCCTTGTTATATCCCACTGACTAATGCCAGACTATTTTGTTCAGATCCTTGGTATCCTCACAGTACTGAAGAGATCAAGCCCAACATTATTGTGGTGCCCGCTTCCGTATCAAAGGTTTCTTGTCATTTCAATTTGGCTAATAGTATACAATCGTACTCATTTTCTTGGTGACCTTTCATTTTTATGTTATATACCGCCCATCTTCGCTCAATCTCTCAATTCTTCTCTCTGCTTCGCCTCGGATGGCTACCCTACTCCACCTTGTCAAGACTGTCAATTCTTGCTGTAGCGTTCCCGCCCCTTGGAGGCCATCTCATGTCAAATGGTTTCCGTGATAGGGAGAGGAACCATAACCCAGGACAATTTCAGAAGGGTATGGGAATGTATGAAGGATGGTGGAGAGATTATGATATGGGGGAAAGGGTCCGAGAGGACGTGGTGTACGTGTTTTTGCATACGCAGACGGGGTTGGATGAACGTCGAGTCGAAGGGTATTTGTTCGTTATTTTGATTGTTTTATTTCTGCCCATGTTGGCGCCCAATACCTCACTATAGGTGGAATATTCGTGTGGAAATCTATTTAATCATCAACAATCCAACCATGCGACAGGATGTATTAGTATACAAGGTCCTAGAGTAACGAAACATTGTGCCACACCTAACAAAATTTATAAAAAAACAACATGTAATCATTATATGTAATTAAAAAAGATTGTATAAAGAGAAATGTTGTATACCAATAAAATTGGGAAACGTTTAACTATCCTAGAAACAGTAGAGAACTAGAAACCTTGAAATTTACCTTAAATACCTTTTGTTGTTAGGAAGCATTAAGTTCGAGATGGATCAAGTAAAGTTAGATAAAACAAGATCAGTAAAGGCAGCAATGACTGCAACAGCTCTGTAGGGAAGAGGCCAAACGCAGAGTATGGGAGTCCAATATATTTTACGTTTCGCCCAGCAGGGCTTCTTCAGAAATAACATCGATGAAAAACATTTTACTCCTTATATAGCCCGAGCCTTGCGGGGAGAAACAAACATTAAAATGGTGTACTCACAATTTGCGCAAATTGCTTGTTACTTGTAATTAAAATTGCCAATGGTTTGTTAATTGTAAAAAATCCACTATTCTGATTTATATTTTCTATGAGGGATATAAACGCCGATTCTAAACATCTACGTTTCATTGTATCGTTTTCATATTTTATAATCTTGGAATTATTCCAATCAGCATTGTGGCCGGTATCGAATCTATGTTTAACAATGGCATTATTCATATTGTATGTTTTCATATCATATTTATGTTCTAATACTCTCTTATCAATACCACGGAAACTTTCACCAATGTAAACCTTTTCACAACCTAGACATGGCACATTCGTCAAGCAGGTATTTATTGTGTGCCATGTCTAGGTTGTGAAAAGGTAAAATATATTGGACTCCCATACTCTGCGTTTGGCCTCTTCCCTACAAAACAAGATCAACTGTTGTTTAAGACGCCATTTTGAATGTCCTCAATCTTCTTTGGTTCCTCACTGGTTGATGGTTAGGTTTTAGAGTTTATGCAAGATTAGGTCAAGCCATTCTGAATACCTTCAGTCTTACATTAATGTCTTTTAATGGTTTGTTGCATTCTATAACTATGGTTTTACAACACATTCCTTTAGTATGCAAATGGGAAAAAGGGTACAAAAACGGAATT
Source organism: Oratosquilla oratoria (assembly GCF_046742065.1). NCBI lineage: Eukaryota > Metazoa > Arthropoda > Malacostraca > Stomatopoda > Squillidae > Oratosquilla > Oratosquilla oratoria. The sequence goes on along the minus strand of NC_134819.1, from coordinate 38,540,156 downwards.
CTTTGTTCATACATCTCAAAAAAAAAAAAAAAAATCAATAGAAACAAAAATCAAGTTCTCTCAGCTCCCAAGCACTAAAATTAAATTGCTTGGTTGCTTCTTTGAATGTGAGCCAATATTCATTCACAGCTTCGGGAACAAAAGTTAATCTCTTTTAACCTTTTCATAATTCATGATATTTCCATATTCTTAGTTGCTCACCACCAGACTATTTCATTTAATTAAGATAACATTTCGACGGCGGGATTATACATGAATTACATTAATCTTATTCTCAGCAGAAATCGTCGGGAATCAAAGAATTCTTATTTTCTAGATAGATTAAAGACAGATATCCTCAATGATATTTCATGAAAATAATTTCAGAATCTGCATTATAAAGTAGAAAATGCAAACACAAGATGTCGAATAGGAGTATATATAAAAATCTCAGCAATGATTTATTTTAGATATTTTTTATACTTGAGAAAGTGAAATACGTTGAATCTTTGCATTAATTAATTGTTTGTAAAGATACATGTGCATATTTCTACTCCTGAGATACAACCAAAATATATCTTCAATTCAGCTTGATTTATTCCTGAAAAGATGATAAACTCGTGTGTGTGTGTGTGTGTGTGTGTGTGTGTGTGTGTGTGTGTGTGTGTGTGTGTGTGTGTGTGTGTGTGTGTGTGTGTGTGTGTGTGTGTGTGTGTGTGTGTGTGTGCGTGCGTGCGTGCGTGCGTGCGTTCGTGTGTGCGTGTGTGCGTGTGTGTGCGTGTGTGTGTGTGTGTGTGTGTGTGTGTGTGTGTGTGTGTGTGTGTGTGTGTGTGTGTGTGTGTGTGTGTGTGTGTGTGTGTGTGTGTGTGTGTGTGTGTGTGTGTGTGTGTGTGTGTGTGTGTGTGTGTGTGTGTGTGCGCGCGCGCTTGCATGTGTTCGTTTGTCTATGTGTGTACGTTCATCTGTTTGTGTGTGTTTTCATGTTTTTGTGTGTTTACATGTGCTTCTGTGTGTATGTGTTCATGTGTTTGTGTGTGTACATGTGTTTATGTGTGTTCATATGTGTATTTACCTAGTTGTATTTACCTAGTTGTATTTTACGGGAAGGGGAGCTATGCTCGTGGGGTCCCGTCTTCATATCTCATTTTATCTAAACTATTTTTAAATTCATGTATTGTTTTTGCACACACCACTTTCTCATCTAACTTGTTCCAACTGTCTATTACTCTGTGAGGAAAGCTGTTTTTTTCTAATCTCTTCTATAGCTGTCTTTTTTTTTCTTTCTTTCCGTGTCCTCTTGTATTTCTGTCATCCCATTTTATCAGATTCTCTCTATCAGTAATTTCTATGCCTTTCATGATTCTGTAAATAGCTATCAAATCTCCTCTCTCTCTTCTTTGCTCTAGTGTCTGTAGTTCAAGATTTTCTAGTCTCTCTTCATGCTAGTTTTGAGAGTGTTGGTGCCAATTTTGTAATTGCTCTTTGTATTCTTTCAAGTTTTTTTTTATACATTTTTTTGTACTTGGTGACCATATCGTTGCTGCATATTCCAATCTTGGTCTTATCAGGGTGATTAGGATTTTCTTCACCATTTCTTCATCCAGGTATGTAAATGCAACTTTGATTGTTCTTATTAAATTATAAGTTTCTCCAAAAATCTTATTTATATGTTTCTCAGGTGACATATTATTCATAACAATGACTCCCAGGTCCTTCTCATTTTCTACTTTTTTTATTCCTTCTCCCAATTTATATGCTCCTGTTATTCTGTTTTTGCTTTTTCCAAATTCCATTATACTACACTTTTTTTGTATTGAACTCCATCTCCCACTTCCTACTCCATTCCTGTACTTTATTTAGATCTCTCTGTAGTGATTCACAATCTTCTTCAGTTTTCACTCTTTTCAGTAGTTTTGCATCATCTGCAAAGAAGCTCATATAGCTTTCAATTCCTTCATCCATATCATTAATATATATAGCAAACATTATTGGGGCCAGAACTGTTCCCTGCGGAACACCGCTTATTACTTCATCCCATTTTGAGTGCTGGTTTCTTATCACTACTCTCATTTTTCTTTCTTGCAAAAAGTCTTCCATCCAATTTAGTAGTTTGCCCTGTATTCCTCCTTCAGTTTCTAATTTCTTAAGCAACTTCTTATGTGGTACTTTGTCAAAAGCTTTCTTTAGGTCTAAAAATGCACAGTCCGCCCATCCATCTCTTTCTTGTATTATATCTATTAGCCTTGAATAGAAACATATTAAATTGGTGACGCATGATCGTCCTTGTCTGAATCCAAATTGCCTTGGATTTAACACTGTTTTTTTCTAAATATTTTACCCATCTACTTTTGATAATTCTTTCACAAATTTTTGCTATTGTACTTGTTAGAGAGACTGGTCTATAGTTGGTAGGTTCTTCTTTATTTCCTCCTTTATATATAGGTACTATATTTGCTTTTTTCCAATCTTCTGGAACTTTTCCTTCTTTCAAGGAACTATTTAGTATGCTATGTATTTTGTCTGCCAGTTCATTCCTGCATTCTTTCAGTATCCAGTTTGCTATTTCATCTGGTCCATGCGATTTTCTGACATCAAGATTACTCAAGTGTGTTAATATTTCATTCTTTGTTACTTCTATTTCTTCCATAGGGGGGACTTTCTCTTTCCATTCGTTCTCTTCAGGTTGTATGTTCTTCCTTGTAAACACTGATTTAAAATGTTTGTTCATAATTTCCGCCATTTCCATTTCCTCAGTGTATTCAACTCCCTCTTGTCTTAATTTCTCCAAGTCTTGTTTGTTTTTCAGTTTATTGTTTACAAATCTGTAGAATAGTTTTGGTTAATCTTTACACTTTTCTATGATATCTTTTTCATATTTTCTCTTTTCCTCTCTGCACGTTTGTACATATTCATTTCTATAACAGGTATATATTTTCCATTTTTCAGGTCTTCTGTCTTTTTTCCATCTGGTCCAGGCTTTGTCTCTTTTGTCTTTTAACTCCCTACAACTTTTGTTGTACCAGCATTTTACATATTCTTTTTCTTGTTTTTGTCTTGGGACATACTTTTCCACTCCTTTTTTGTAAATTTTTGTCAAAATATTCAATTTCTCTTCTACTGTTGTTTCTTCTTTGTATATTTCTTCCCAGTTTTCCTTTTGAAAGAATTCTCTTATTTTATCAAAGTTTGTTTTTTCATGCATCATTCTTCCCTTTCTATATTGTTCATTTCTTTTCATATATTTTTCTTCATTAAGTTCCAGTTCAATCAATATGTGGTCACTTTTACTTATTGGTGTTTTATATTCAATTTTGTCCACTATTCTAGGTTCGGATGTAATTATTAGGTCTAGTCTCGATGGCTCTTCTTCATTTCTATACCTAGTGTTCTCCTGTATCCATTGTGTCATTGTATGGTCAGTAACCATCTCAAGTAGAGCGTTTCCCCATGAGCCGTCTCCACCCTTTACTGTCATTTCTTCCCAGCAGATTTCTTTGCAATTAAAGTCGCCCATCATAACTATTTTTCCTCCCTCTTCCATTATCTTGTTTAATGTTATCTTTGTGTCCTCTAACATACTTTTATGTTCACTCTCTTCCCATGAGGCTGTTTTCGGGGGCACATAATTTATCACAAACTTTCTGCTCTTCTTATCTCTGTCTTCTACTTCCATCATTATCATCTCTACTGTATTCTTTCCATATGTGACACACTTCACGTTTATATCCTTCTTAGTCAGGAACATAACTCCACCCCCTTCCTTTTTCACTCTGTTTCTAATCCAATAATTATATGCATCATGTCCTACACTGTTGGGTGGTAGTGGACCTTTTAATTTTGTTTCTACAATTCCCATTATGTCTGGTTCTTTTTCCTTCGAATAATCATTCAGCTCATTCAATCCTGTTATTAATCCATCTATATTTGTGTAAGACACTCTTAGTTTTCTGCCACTTCCATTGTGTTCTCTGTTTCCCTTTTGTTTTTCTCTTGTATGTCGACTTTCTTTAGTTTCATATTCACTACTCTCCAATAGAATCTCTCTTTTTCTGACTCCGTTCTTATCTCGTTTTTTTCCTTAGCTTCAAGTCTTTTCTGTTTTTCTTCCTCTCTTTCCTCTTTATTCATTTCCCTTTTTATCCATACCTTTTTATATTGTTCACTTGTTGCTAGTTTCCCTGTTTTGGATAAGATATTCTCAGCCGTAGTTTGTGACCTGAATTTAATCTTAATTGGTCTGGTCTTGTCTGTACTATATTTCCCGAGCCTGAATTTCTCTTCGATTTGTTTCATTATTTCTGGTTCATCTTCCTGAACTAATTCTAGTAAATTTCTTACTTTTTCATTTTCCTCTTTGATTCTTGTGGTTCTAACTGGGTTATGTTTCTCTTCCATTCCTAATATAATTATACATTTCTTTCTGTCTGCTAAGTCTATTACTATATTCTCCTTCTGTCTCATCACTTTAATAACTGAGTTTTCAGTTTGTTCATTCATTTGCTGTCTGATTATGTCAGTGAATGCAACTTTGCTATTTTCTTTGATTTTTTCCAACCCTCCTTGTTCTCCTTATTATTCTCCTTTAAGACTTTATTCTCTTCTTTTACTTCTTTTAACTGTTTTTTTAATTCTTCAATTTCCTTAGTTAAGTTTTTGTTCGCCTTCTCTAGTTCTTCCAATTTTTCAACCCTCCGTACAATGTTGTTAACATGACCGAACCTACGCTCCAAGTCCTCGATCATCTTATCGACCTTCTCTTCTAGTCTTGTCAGTCGGGGGGGGGGGGGGGTTTGTGTCCCCCCACCCTCTTTAAATCCCTGGAAAATATTCTCATCACTTTCTACTGTATTGCTCTTATCTATACTTCTAATCTTTACATTTTTATTAGACATTTCATCGTCGCTCAGCTGGTCGGGGGGCCGTTTGTTTACCTTTCGCCTGTCTGCCTGGGCCAAGTCCTCTCCTTCCTCATTTT
>NC_134819.1:38525202-38527702 GCF_046742065.1 Oratosquilla oratoria | reverse complement strand
TTAAGGGGCTATCACATTGGCTCCTTTTTCCTTCAACCTCATCGGTGGTATTGCCCACCTCCAGGTCGTTTTATCAACATAAATTGATATAAAAGCATTTGATATGCTGGAGGAAAATGATTTTCTCCAACATTTCAGATTCCTTTCCGAAATAAAAGAAGTGTTATTTTCACTCGACCTTTAAACTCACCGCTCTCACAGAGTGGGAAGTGAGAAACCCCTGGTAGGGCAAACTGAGTCAGTTAAAGGAAGCCCTGTCAGTTATTTTATTTATTTATTTATTTGTTTATTTATTTATTTATTTATTTATTTATTTATTTATTTATTTATTTATTTATTTATTTATTTATTTATTTATTTATTTATTTATTTATTTATTTATTTATTTATTTATTTATTTATTTATTTATCTATTTATTTATTTATTTATCTATTTATTTATTTATTTGTTTATTTATTTATTTATTTATTTTTATTTATTTATTTATCTATTTATTTATCTATTTTCATTTTTTTTTTTTTTTTTTTTTTATTATTAGGGATGGAATGGGTGGAAAGGATTTTATGCCTTTTCCTTTTTGGCTACCTCCCTTGTAATGGGGAAAAAGCCTTGGTATATGTATGTATGTATGTATGCATTTATTTATTTATTTATTTATTTAATTATCTTTTTTTTTTTTTTTTTTTTTTTTTTTTTAGGCCTCGCTCTCACGGAGTGGGAGGTGAAAAACCCCTGGTAGGGCAAACTGAGTCAATAAGAGGAAGCCCTGTCAGTTATCTTATTTATTTATTTATTTATTTATCTATTTATTTATTTATTTATCTATTTATTTATTTATTTATCTATTTATTTATTTATTTATTTATTTGTTTTATTCCATTTTTTATTATCGTATTTATCTATTTGTTTATTTATCTATTTATCTTTTTTTTTTTTTTTTTTTTAAGGCCGATGGTTGGATCGCTTCCCCGCCTGGTGTAGCCTGTCGTGAACCAACGCAAGAAGCACGCAGCGGGTCTCGGGAATCGAACTCACAACCACTTCCTCATTAGTTCGACATGGTATCCACTGGGCTACTGTGCGGCCATCTTTTATAACATTAAATATTTTGCTCGTTCTCTTGCGCATTATTTGTTAAAAAAAAAAAAAACGCAGTTCTTTACTTTGTCGTAATTTGCACCTACTAGAATCAGCTTAGATGTAAGAATAATACCTCACCAAAAACGAATAAATGAACCAATTTAATAAATTCAAACAAACTAATACATAAGGACAGAATTTTGGTTTCTGCCTATAGATTCTTATATTGGTATTCTTCCTGTGTCCAAACATTTGTTCCCATAGATGCGGGCATGTTTAGAAACTTTTCTCGTGAAGAGACGAAGAAGAAGAAGAAGGTGAGGAGCCTACGCTAGGAGGCGCTTAGTAGCTGCGGCCGAAGCCGTCCCTTTTGCCCTATTACGCGCTTGGACTCTTAGGGCAGGTAACAGTCACTGCTGAGAATCGGAGTGGAGTGCAGGATTCGGACCCACAACTGAGCGAATGTGAGACCAGCACGTTTCCCATTACGCCACCAAAGCAACAGCGAAGAGAAATTATATTGTCTATCATTAGGTCTCTGGGGACGGTGGTATTCTTTGCATATTCTGGTCTGATTATGGCGACATAAATTTTGTTCGTCTGGCAAGATGGAGTTTCATAATTAACTTCTCCAATATCGTTCTTCTCAGATTTAATTCCAGAAAAGAAGTAACTTCTATCAGCCCAGGAATATTGTTTTGGCAAACGGCAAAAAACTTTCTTACCTAAGGAAGACATCTGATCACTGAAAGCTAGATAATATCTTGAATGTGTAAAATCTTCATCATTAATTCATTTAGATGACTAGAATTTATGTTTGAAATAAGTTATTTAACGACATATAACTTCATTGACATAACAAGTGACTCCACGGTTGGGGGTAATGCACCATTGCTTCCTTGTTTCTCTGTCTGTCTGTCTGTCTGTCTGTCTGTCTGTCTGTCTGTCTGTCTGTCTGTCTGTCTGTCTGTCTGTCTGTCTGTCTGTCTGTCTGTCTGTCTGTCTGTCTGTCTGTCTGTCTGTCTGTCTGTCCGTCTGTCCGTCTGTCTGTCTGTCTGTCTGTCTGTCTGTCTGTCTGTCTGTCTGTCTGTCTGTCTGTCTGTCTGTCTGTCTGTCTGTCTGTCTGTCTGTCTGTCTGTCTGTCTGTCTGTCTGTCTGTCTGTCTGTCTGTCTGTCTGTCTGTCTGTCTGCTACTTTACTTCTTTTCTTTCGTTCCCTATTTTTTTTTCTTTCTATATATTTTTTTTTTATCTCTTTCAAGATGTATCGACCAAATCTTATCTTCCGTATCAGTTGACTTTTCCCTTATGTCATCATCATTATATCAAGTAATCATTTTATTATATAATGCTATGTTATCATCATTTTCCTTTGTTCTTTATGAAAGAACTACGATAAAATGTAAAGCAAGTGAGTGTT
>NC_134819.1:38515202-38517702 GCF_046742065.1 Oratosquilla oratoria | reverse complement strand
TTACACTCTTCTTCACACTCCTCCTGTCTCTTTTTACACTCTCCCCTCCTTCTTCTTTCTCTCCTCTCTCATCTGCATTCTCCACTCTCCCCTGCCTCCCCCCCCCGGCTCCTCTCCCCCCCTCCCTTCCATCTTTCCTCTTTCATCCACCTTCTCTCCTCTCCCCTCAACTCTCCTAACCATCTTTTCCTCTCTTTCTTCTCTAATTTTCCTTTTTCCTTTCTATCTATCTACGAATCTTCCTTCTGTTTCCCCTTTTACTTCCACCTCCTCTCTTCCTACTCTCTTCTAACCTCTCTTCCCTTTCTTCGCTTCTTTCTACATTTTTCCCTTTTACTCTCTTTCCCCTCTTTTTATCTCTCCTCCTTCCTCATCAAGAAACTCAACTTCTCGTCTTTTTCTCCTTTCTTCTCTTCTCTTCTCCATCTACCCTCTCTTTTATCTGCTCTCTTTTCCCCTCTCCTTTTCCCACATATCTCTTTTCATGTCAAAGCCTAATCTTCTGTCCCCTATCTCTTCTCCTTTCTCCTCTCCCATCTTTCCTCTCTTTTCTCCTCTCTTCTCTCTTCTTTCCTCTCTTCCCTCTCTACTCTAGCCATCCCTCTCTTCTCTCCTCTCTTCCCTCTCTACTCTAGCCATCCCTCTCCCTTGTTCCTTTTTCTTTCATAAATTTTCTCATTTCTCTCCTTTTCACCTCGCCCTTCTCTCCTCTCCCCTTCCACTCTCTCTGTTCCTCTCTCCCTCTCTTTCTTCTCTTTTCTCGCTTTCCCTTCTCACTTCCCCTTCTCACTTTGACTTAGCAATCATGTTTGTGTTAACCCATTTCTCCCATTTCTCCTCTTCTTTCTCTTTCCTCCCTTCTCTAGACTTCTCTCTCCTTTAACCACTTCTCCTCTCTTTCCTCTCTCTCCCTTCCCTCTCCTCTCTCCTCTCTCCTCTCTCCTCTATCACCCCTCTTGGATTTCTCGTCTCCCCTTTCTATGCCCACTATCTTCTTACCATTCTCATCTTCTCATTCTGTCTTATCTTTCTTTTTGTGCTTTTTACCCCATCTCGTTCGTTTCCTTATCAACTTTCGCTTCTCCCTGATATTAACATTCGTATTTTTCCTCACACCATCTCGTATATTTCCTTTTATTCCCTTCTTCTTATCTTCTCTTCTTATTTTATTTCATTCTTTTCCAACTTTTTTTTTCCAATTTTCGTTTCTTTTCACCTCACTACTACACCTGCGCCTATAAATGCTTAGAATTCTTCTCTTGATTATCTTTAAATTCTCATTTTCTCTTTTGACTGCTTTATCAATTAGTTGTTCTTTGTTCTCTTTGTCTCCCAATACGACACCTCTTTCCCACTTTCTGCACTTTCTTGTTTTCTTTATTTTCCTATTCCATTCTTTCATTCCTCTCTCCTCACCCAGTCCCCCTACTCTCTCTCACCCCTTCCTTTCCTCCTCTCTTTCCCTAACCAGTCTTCTTCCTTTCTCACCTTTCCCCCATTTCATTCCCAACCACCCGGTCCCTAGTCCTCTCCTATATATCTACTTTTCGCCCAAACATACACACACACACACACACACACACACACACACACACACACACACACACACACACACACACACACACACACACACACACACACACACACACACACACACACACACACACACACACACACACACACACACACATATACACATACATACACACACACACACACACACACAATATATATATATATATATATTTATATATATATATATATATATATATATATATATATATATTGCTATTCACACTCATTATCCCTCTATCACTCACTTTCTCTATCCATCTTACTGTCTTTCCCATTTCTCTCTCCTTTCTTTTCCTCTGCCTTTTCTCTCCTTCCCTTTCCTTCTCTTTCCCCCTTCCATTCATTTTTCTCCAATATCCTCTTACCCATTTCCTTACATTTTGCAATTGTCCTTACCCCTCTACCATCCTGTCTCTCCGTCTCATCACTTTCCACTTTTCCTCAGCCACATATCCTCTCTCCAAATGAACTCCTCTTTTCTTCTCTCTACCTTCTAAACTTTTCATCTCATTCTCAATCAGCCTAAGCCATTAGCCCTGTTCACAATAGCGGCTTCAACCGTGGCAGATCAATTACAATGTAAGTCATTGTAGGCGTTCACATACAACCGCGTATTTTTCCAGTGACTATGTGGTACCGTCGCGGTTTCCGCGTGATTAAACCGCTCGTGTGAACAGGGGTTTAAGGAGCGTGGACTGAGATAGGGTCTTTCAGATGAATAAAGTCATCCGGTGGCAGTTATAAGTATATATATGAAATAACAATCCCTATCATCTAATGCTTTAATCAATCTTGGGGGTCATTTTACTTCAAATCACCCAGAGCCTCGAGGAGAACATACAAGAACGATGAACATAACTTACTGTTCTTTCACACTTTTCTAATTTATGTTTTTCTCCTCCTCCTCTTCTCCTATTCCTCCTCT
>NC_134819.1:38502702-38512702 GCF_046742065.1 Oratosquilla oratoria | reverse complement strand
ACAACTCCCCGCCCACGAGAGTCAAAGTAACGACCCGAAGCGCAGCGGTACCGAAATAATTTCGGACCTGGGCAGGATTCGAACCAAGAACTACGGGCCACTATGGTGACAGTTCAGCGCTCTACCAACTGCGCCACCGTGTGTGTGTGTGTGTGTGTGTGTGTGTGTGTGTGTGTGTGTGTGTGTGTGTGTGTGTGTGTACGATTGTGTGCATGACATTTCCGTATATATACATTTGTTTCTTATTTTCTTCATGCCTGCTACACAATAATTTCACTGTTACATTGTCCTTTAATGCCCTATTTCCAAATGGCTATTGTGCAGTGTCCACTATTTTACTTAATTTTTCTTTCATGATTTCAATCATAATCTCAATATTTCTTTCATCTCCTCCCTGTTTCATTCTCTATCTCCATCATTCTTCTATTTTCATCATTTCCAATCCCTACTTTTGTTTCCTTCCATCATTGTCTATCACTTTCGATGCTCTTTTTGACAACAATTTCTTATGCCTCCTCCTCCTCGTTTTCGGCCACTCTCTCCTTTGTTCTATTTTGTTGTTCTCTTCCCCCTTCACAGTTTTATAACCTGCTCCCTCTCCCATCCTCTGCTACTCTCCTCCCCCCTTCCCTCTCCTCCCCTCCATCCACATGCATCCCTTTTATTCCCCTATCCCATTTCCCGTTCCCCCCTCTTCCACACTCCCATAAAACGTTCCTTTAACCTTCATCCCTCTTTTGTGTTCTCTCTGCTTCCACGCTTTAATCCGGATCTCCCTCCCTCCTCCCCTTCATCCTCTTTCTCCTATCATCCCCAATCCTGCATGTTTATCCTTCTCTTCCCCTCTACTGCCTTCCATCGTTATCCTCTTTCTATTCCTATTCTCACATTCTAATCCCTTTTCTTCAATTCTCCTTTTCATCTTTCTCATCAACGTATTTTCAATTCAGCAATTTTACTCCATTTCTTCGTTTACTCTCTCCATTTCCAAGCCCCATTTATTTCCACCCTATTGCCTATTTCGAATTTTTTCTCCCTTCCCAATTCTCATTCCCCCTTGTACTCCTTCCTCCATTCCACCCTTTCCTCCCTTTCCGCCTCCCTATTCCCCTTCATGGAACGAATTCCCACTCAAATGCAAATCTTGAGAGAATCCTGAACGGCAGCTCGCACCGGCCAAACTCGCATAGCCCAGCGCCGCCCCACGCCATAGCATATGCCATAAATGTATGTGATATTCGCGCAACACCCCGTGCAATAATGGCTTAGAGCGCATCATATAGAGTTCATGCTATTACTGAATTTGAATGTGGTTTTCGACCTTGCTCACCAATGGTTGCTTGGGTTGTAATTGTGAAAAGCAGATATATACGGAGTGAGCAAAATAAAAATAAGAAAAAATATCTAATAAACAAATAAAATGTATGAATTGGTAAGCAAAAAGAAATATATGAATAAATGGATGAACATATAAATAAAATAAGATATATACAATGAATAGATAAATAAACAAAGATAAAATAATAGATAAATGAATAAACAAAAGGGTAAGTAAATGAATAAATAAGTAAATACATAGATAAAGAAATGAAAATTTGATTGAATAGATAAATAAACAAATAAATGAAGACATAAATTAACTAATAAACAAGTACATAAGTATATGTAAATAAGCAAACCAATAGATGAATAAATAACTACACAAATAAATCACTTAATAAATAGAATAAACTAAAAAAGAATTAAAATCAAAGTAAACTAATAAAAACAACATAGAATGATTAAAAACAAAACAGAATAACAAAATAAAGCGTAGAGCGTTATTTGTGAGCACTGTATGTTGCGCCATCTAGACAGAATACACATGCCTTGCCATTGATTCACGGATCAATATATTCAAGTGTGAATGCATATGCATTGTAAAGAATAATAACTTGTCAGCCATATATTCACCAGTGAATTCTCGGGCACGGGACAATAGGGTGTACCAAAGGCCCCTTTTTTTTAAGAAAAAGAAATGCGAGGGAATAGTTATGTCATATACATTCATGAGGGTTTGCGTAAGGAAAAGATGAAGCCCCAGTAAAAAAAAAAGATATATATATATATACATATATAGAATAAAGGTACGACATTTTGCAATGCCATTGACAACTTAAACATCATTGCTAAGCTATATTTTTTGTTCATTCTTTTCATTCTTTGTTTCTTGAAAGGGAATGGGAAGCGAAAATAGAGGAAAGGGTGTAATGGAGTAAAGAGTACAAATGTTTATTCTTATCAGCTAGAAAAATAAATTGGATTAAAACGTAACCTCCATTTTAGTCACTTCCCGACCTTCGTCTCAATGACACCACCTGGCACGTGTTAGCTAGAAGTTGAGGTGGGACGGTTTAACGTTGCGAAGTCTTCCTATCACCAGGCTTAGACGAACCCCCTACAGAGGACCCTATAGCGTGGAATTTAACGAACCATGCCCTTGGTCCAACTCACTGGCGGTAGGATTCGAACTGACGTCACCTCGACCTCCGCCGCAGGCAGCGACACTATAGCCCTTCATCCTAGCGAGGAGGTATCACCTTTCTTAAGAGCGACTGACCGTTGAACAGAACATCGTGGGTTCGGATCTCGCTTAGGCCAGTTGAGTTGTCCTACTGGTCTCTTTAAACTAGCCGTCCTTCTGCTCTAACTTTCCTTGTGCCCTCGTGCCTGTAGGAGTGCTGTAGTGAGCTTCATGGCGCTGTAGCTAACTATAGGGAGTGTAAGTCTAAAGAGATTAATCCTTTTTTATTAGAATACTAAATCCAATTCGTCAGCGACCGACATTGGGTTTAATGCAAAATAAATAAATAAATAAATAAATAAATAATGAAAAAATAAATGAATAAATAAATAAATGAATAAATAAATAAATAGATCAAATGAAAAATGAAAATAAATGTATGTATATATATATATATATATATATATATATTTATATACATATATGTATATATATATACATATATATATATATTTATATACATATATATATATGTATATATATACATATATATATAAATATATATATACATGTATATGTATATATATACATATATATATATATATATACATTATATATATACATATATATATATACATATCTATATATATATATATATATATATATAATTGATAAATTAATAAATCGATCAACAAAATGCATCAAAATACAGTGTGCACTGTATATCATCAGTAATTTTGAAGGAGTGTTTGTTTTCTTATATACAGCAAATGCTTTCTTTTCAAATACCAGCAGTATAGAAACTGTGCCACAAAATCTCTCAATGTAAATGTTCATTTCCCTTCGGCAGAAGCCACCAGGGTTCCAAAGACCCAAGAGGTAGCGTGTCATTGGACATGAGCAAGAATTCAGACTCCAACAGAGGTACCATAGCAAATATCGACCTAATCGTAAGAGGACATACGGGTGATAATTGTTTTCCATTTTTGGAGCCCCAGATGGTTCTCTCTTGGACTCGTTTAGGCAAAGATGGTTTTACCAGCTGAATTAAAGTCGTCTTCTGCTAAACATAACAAAGTGTACATAATATGGATTTATCATAATATTCTATTTCCTAAAACATAAAAAGTACAAAGTTATCTGGATTTTATAAAGTTGTATGGCGTTAAAAGAGAAAATAATCTAGGGATTAGTTAATATTTTCTTTTGCAAACATGAAGGAATTCTCTTAATCAAATCAAATCATGGTGTTAACCAGAACAAAATTCTTAAAGGTGACATTTTCATTTTATGTGTGGTACCCCTGGACGATCCGAAGTATCAAATTGCCTTTGCGTTTCCCTTAGTAACGGTGGTGGTAATCTTGTGTGGATTAAACGATTTCAGCGATTTCAGTCCATTACAGACCCGCCATTTAAACGCACCTCATTCTAGAACCACGGGAGAGCCTTATCTATAAACTAGATCTAGTCATCTTGCTTAGAAAGATATAAGATAATAGGCAGCGTCATGCTTACGAAAAAAAAAAGTAGATTAATCTATTTATCAGACAGAAAGACAATGTGATATGAAAGAATACGTTTGATACTAACATGGAGCTAGTAAACAAATTTGCTAAGAAAGGAAATAGCAAGAACTGTTTTACCAATAGCGCTGAAAATATCGGTTTGTTCAAGAGAAGGCTAAATATCTTTATGGATGGGGATGATAGGTGGTAATGGACATGGAACTGCCTAGTGTAGACCTTATGATCTCTTATAGTCTTCTTCATTTTCATATTTTTATTAAATCAACATATATCAAGTAAACAATAAAGAAGGCGAGACATGAAATAAAAAGAATAAGAGACTGCCACGATACTTGCATATTTACAAGCACTGGGTTGCGCAATACTCGTAGTTCAGAGAGCCTTGAATCCACAAAACATGATTGCATACTTCCCAAAGACTCTGTATCACTACTGAAGAGCCTTAATGAGTGTAGATAGTTCTATCAAGTCTTCATGAATAGAATATCAAGACGTAAATCCTCAGTGTATATCAATGGCTCACACAAGTGCATGTTTGCAAAATCGAATCATAGCACCAGAACGCATAAACTCTATGAACATGTAAGTTTGATTATTTGTTTCGGTTTTGGGTTCACATCTTAAGAGGTTGTCACACTGAGCTATTTTTCTCCAACATTCTACCTCCAACCTTCATTTCAATAACTAGAATATGACATAACTTAGAGAAATATAGACTTTTCTATGAATATTTCAACAGTATGTCTAACATTCGTATAGGTTTACAATCTCTTAGTTGATTATTCAGTTTTGTCATATATAACGGAGGGATAATTTGATATTTGGAAAATAGAAAAATGAAATATTGTAACCTATGTAGTTTTCACTCAAACGAACTCTCAATAGTGGGAGCTGGTGAAGACCGTGAAGCCAAGAGTGATTATCTCTTTAGCTGAATAGAATTGCCTGTTATATAACGAAGTTCAGCTTAAATGGTATAACACTGGAATGAAGAGGAGAGTACACAAATTTACTTATTTCAATCTACACGTCGAGATTTGCATATACAGAAATGACCCGTCGTCAGCCACGATTAGAAAGAAATATAAACATAAAATCACTCACCCTCTTTGTCGAATTAACATTTGTGTAACCTTGAAGTCAATATTAGTATATTCTGTACTAAGTAAGAAAGCTCTTGGACAGACAATATTTTTGCTCTGTTGGACAAGGAATCAAATTTGCTTATAAAAAAAAAATAATTCGCTTTATCCTAAGGAAACAAAGTTAAGGCTCTAATGTATGTAATGCAACCCACGACTTGCGTGAAATATTTACCTCTTTTGTATTTCCAAAACAAAACTCAGCCAAATGCGAGGACAGGAAGACGCTCCCTCGTGACTGAGCAATTTGTATCGCGTCATACGAGCCGTCGCCTGGAGAAGTGTTTTGATAAATACAGTGACAAGTCGACACTAAGACGCCACCATCATGCGATCCGTGGAATGTTTAAACATGGAAAGTCAACAACCTCACCCCATGACATTCTATGGAGATAGATAAGAACCCCGATGGAGTGTGCTACTGTCCATGATAACGATATAATGCAACTGAAGGTCATTCATGGCTTTCTTCATGATGATTCAGTTTGACGTTACGAACCTCCCGCCCAACTACCAGGAAGCTAGGACACTGCCCTTTACAGAGGACTTTATAGCGTTGAATTTAATTAACCATGCCCTTGGCCAAACTCGCTGGCTGCAGGGTTCGAAATGCCGTTATCTCTACCTCTGCCGCAAGTAGCTGTGCTCTAACCCCCTTAGATATATATATATATATATATATATATATATTCTTTTCTTTTTTTTTTCTATTAAAAATCAGTGCATACTATGCATTGGTGATCTTCTTTAGACTTTCTATTCTCCTGAATATTTTGTTCTCTGAAGCAGGGAGAGAAAATATAATATTTCTGAACGAGTCCATGTTTAGAAATAAAAACCAACATTTAATGACGTTTCGCCTACACATTAGGCATCTTCTGGTAATTTTATTGAAGATATTTCTTACAAGATTATAAATACAGAAAAGAAGACATAAAGGAGAGGTCAATGGTTACACGAGTCATGTTCTATGGGTGACACGGGATGCTCCAAAGAGTTCTAAAATACCACACATATATTGTTGAATGTTAATTAATGGCATATGGTCTCTAATAAAAACAGTCTCTAAACATTTCAGTTTCTTCCTGTTATTATTCTTAACCAAAATTGAGGTACTTTTATTTAGTTGGTCCCGTGTAATGCTGGTATTGTGGGATTTTGTTACGTGGGTTTTCATCGCGCCATTTTGTATGTGTTGTGTGAGCCTGAGTTAAAGTTTGTATAAATCGCATGAGTATTTATATACCACATTATTTTTCTTAAGTTTATCCGTGGTAGCTGCCATATTGTTTTTCATCACCAGCGATAATGTTTTTGGGTTACGGGTAATAAATTATAAAGTTTATTTTGTCCTCTTCGTTTCTAGACTTACAATTTTATGGATAATGTCTTTTAAAACTTTTTCATCCTTTTTATACGCTAATGTCATTGTATTCCGATAATAAATGTTTATATTATTTTTCTTACTTTCTAATTCTTTATTCTTAGTGTTGGCTTTCTCCATATTATTTTTAATTTCTTTATCGATGTCCTTCATTACAAAACCATTGTTAGTTAAAGTTTGTTTTACTCTAATATGTTCTTGGTGTAGTAGTTGCCAACTAGAACAAATTTTAAAAGCTTTTGTGACATAGGAACGTATTACACTCATCTTCTACTTGGAGGGACATTCACTAGACCCGTTTAGGCATCTTCCAGAGTTAGTGGATTTTCTATAGACAGTTGTGGTGAAAACGCCTTTTGTTCCATCTACCCAAACGTCTAAAAAGGGGATTTTATTATTGACGCTCCTTTCCACCGTAAAGCGTAGACAAGAATATTCTTCCATTTTGTTTTTTATGTCATCAAGGTGTTTTTCTCCTTCTACATCTACAAAAATGTCATCTATATATCTAAGATACAATTTAGGTTTAACGTCTTATGTATCGGGGACGTGGTTCTCGATATGGCACATATGCCTGTGCAAATAAAACTCCTAGAGGGCTTCCCATACTAACGCCATCTAAATGGCGATAAATTCTACCTGATGGGCATCTAAAAGTTACTTCTTAGGTTCATATCTGTAACATATTCTCCAAGACGTGAAGAGGGATTTTTGGAGGGGGAAAACTGACATGGTGGAAAACGTCATGTAAGATTATCTGAATTGTCTCTTCTACAGGAATATTCGTAAAGAGACTTTCCACGTCCATAGAGGCAAGAATTCCTTGGGGGTTAGAATTTTTGAAAAATTCTACAAATTCATCCGTAGAGCGGGGAATGTGGAAGGTGGGGATGTATGGGGTGATCAGCTTATTTAGTTGTTTTGCTAAATAATATGTAGGTGTGGGTATTCGTAAGAAGATAGGTCTCAATTTGTGGCAAATTTAACATCATCAATCAATGCGTTAGAAGAATCAATTAACTTTGTAACTCTCTTTCGAATGTTTTTATCGCCATTTTGCGATAAAAACTCAGGAGAATAGAAAGTCTAAAGAAGATCACCAATGCAGAGTATGCAGTGATTTCTAATAAAAAATGTATCGATGAAAATCTGCTCTCTCAATTCACTAATATTCGTCTTCACGACAGGGTAGTGCAATATAAGCAGTTTACGCTCAACTTCAGACGGAGGCTGATGTATAAGCAAATTGAACAAAATAATCAACAACTCAGGAGCCTAAAAGAGGAATTAGGTAATGCATTGGAACTTTTCAAGTGCAGCATTGTCCCATCTCTCCGTGACAAAATTGAAGAGGCCACGGAAGCACGAGTGCTGAAGAAATCGAGTCGCTTATATGGTAGCAAGATGTGTATCCCAAAGAGCACGGACGGGTTTATCAACCTTTCGGTCTACCCGCTCTCGGATCACCAGATGGAGTTTCTTAACTTAGGTTTAAAATGTAATTATATGCCCAATTTTCAGAAAGCAGAGAAAATAGCCGAATTGGAACTTCTGTACAAGAATCTATGTGAACTCCATCAAAAAGGTAAGATTGATATGAGCCTTGATGCTAAAGAACTTTTACATGTTGAAAGTACCAAAGACATAGGTTCTTTGCTCACAGCTAAGCTGCGTTTAGCTCGGTCGAACTCCTTCTGAGTAGACGTCCAGGAAGAGCAATGGGTAAGGGCTCTTCTGTAGAAGGAAGCAATGGTAGAGTCCTTGTACCGCTGCGGGCATTCACTCTCACCGCTCAGGCATAGTCCGGGATTGGTAGGCTTGATATATACCTCAGTCTTCATACGGTCACCATCTTGCGTGAGAAGGACGTCCAGGAAAGGCAGGGTACCATTGTCGGCTTCCTCTGTCGTGAACCGAAGTCCAGAGATCTCTTGAAGAAGCTGGCGTAGTCCTTCGCGTTCCTCACTGGTCTGGGTTCTCACGAAGATGTCGTCGACGTATCTACCATATGCCATCGGCTGCTGGATCCTGATGAACATGTTCTCTACAGATCTCATGAAGAAGAACGGACAACCCAGCCAATGAGCGTACATGGGAAAACTGTCCCGCCCTCTCACCCATGAGGGGACGAGAAAAGGTCGTCCTTCCAGGCAATAATACTGCTGTATTTCTACATCTTTGTACTATATAAAACCATGCATTTGTTCCATCTTTGTCTTTTGATAATGACTCAGGCAGAGTCGAAACGTCAAGCCAATAATGACCGGAATAGGAAATCTACTCTTTCCTTTACCCCTTGCTATAAAGGATACCTTCAGGAAGTTGGAAACTCTGAAGAAGAAATTGATCAGCGCTGAACTTGTAGTTGCTATTGACTAAGACTGCCTAATATATATATATATATATTTATATATATCTATATATATATACATATATATATATGTATATGTATATATACATATATATACATATATATATACATATATATATATGTATATATATATATATATATATATATATATATATATATATATATATATATAAGGACGTAGATTTAACCTAGATGTAGGTGGAAACGACTTAAACAATAGCGTTGTCAATTGAATAAGCTTCCATCAGGGGCATTTAAGTGTAATATACTGTAGTATAAGCACCTTAATTTTTTTTTTAACTTAACCTGTTATCCTCATGGCTTATAACTAGCTCTTTGTAACTTATCATGTACATTATCATAAACGTTATCTTTAGAATTCTTGCTTATAAAAAGTTACCAAACAAACTCTCGTACCTCAATATTATAAATTCCGTTTTTTTCTTCATATAGTTTATTTACATGTATCAATATTTTAATTTTTCACCACTATGTAATACAATAATCAATGTTTTGTTTCCTTAAAATACGAATGGAAGTTACATCTACTCTGAACTAACTTTAATGGGGAATTTGTGACGTTGATACTTGGGAATGAATAGCCTGCATATCCGACATGTGAATTGTGTCACCATGGCTCGTCGTAATTGGCTCCAAAATAAAGCCCATCATGTCCTCATATTTAGTGATGGTACGCGCAAGGACGCTCGCTGGCCCAGCAGGTTAGAGCGTCGCTACTTGCGACGGAGGTCGAGGTGACGGCAGTTCGAGGCCTGCCACCGGCAAGTTGGACCAAGGGCATGGGTCGTTCCACGCTACAAAGTTCTCTGTGAGGGGCACCGTCCTAGTCTCCTGATAGCGGGAAACTTCGCGACGTTAAACCGAATCATCCCGAATGTCTTCATTTACCCCCTTCAATCCGGAGGAACATTCCATGGATGTTTCTCCGGCCACGGCCAGGCGATCTTATGCAGATGAAGACGAAACTCCAGCATGAGGGAAGCCTTGATCGATCATGACCTACTTCAGGTCCGGAATCGCTCTTCATTTGCATAAAATGATCTGTCCTTGA
>NC_134819.1:38495202-38497702 GCF_046742065.1 Oratosquilla oratoria | reverse complement strand
ACCTCATTGTGGGAGTTTGTAATGAATTTGCTCCTTTTTTAGGGTAGAAGCCCAAAGGGAAGGGGAAATAGAATGTACTTGGGAAAACAGTGTAGAGTATAGCATTAATGTAGAACAATGTGCCAGTATAGGACAAAATATAATTTTAGGATATAATGTTGCTAGAGGACGAAATGTTACATTAGAATGTAATGTCATAGGACAAAATGTCGCAATGGGATGTAATGACAGTGGAGGACAAAATATCACGATGGGAAGTAATGATAGTGGAGGACAAAATATCCCGATAGGATGTAATGATAATGAAGGAGAAAATATCACGGTAGGATATAATGTCAGTGGAGGACAAAATATAATTTTAGGAAGGGATACCGGACAGAATGTCAATGAAGGCCAAAATATCATGATAGGATGTAATGACAGTGGAAGACAAAAGATCACCATAGGATGTAATTATAGTGGAGGAAAAAACATCACGGTAGGATATAATGTCACTGGAGGACAAAATATAATTTTAGGAAGGATGCCGGACATAATGTCAAAGAACGACGGGAGGCCGGCGTGAATCATGGTGACGTAGGGGGACAAAATGTACAAAAGAGATCGGATGACCATGATCGACCAGATGTCCGTGATGGGGGAAATGTTAATTTTGATGGGAAAAATGTTAATGAGGCATTGAATGTCAATGAAGGGTCAAATAATAATATAGATTAAGGTATAAATAAAAAACAAAATGATAATGTAAGACATGATATTGAAACTCAAAATGTGTCAAAAAGAAATAATCACGAGTTTCTTAAAACCATGTACTTTAATGCTCGTAGTATTAGGAACAAATTTCAAGAAATACAGGCGTATGTCAAAAGCGAAAATCAAGATATGATAGGAATAAATGAGACATGGTTAAATGGTACAGAGTTCGAAGCTGAATTTAATATTGCGGGATTTAAACACTTTTATCAGGATAGAAACCACAAGAAAGGTGGGGGTGTTCTGTTGTACGTTAAAAACAATGTTCATGCTTGTGTTTTAGAGAAAGTGAAACAGGATGCATATGATAGTTTGTGGGTTTTAAACACTTTCATCAGGATAGAAACCACAAGAAAGGTGGGGGTGTTTTGTTGTACGTTAAAAACAATATTCATACTTGTGTTTTAGAGAAAGTGAAACAGGATGCATATGATAGTTCGTGGGTTGGGTTAACCCAAACAAATGGACAAAAATTGAATATAGGTGTAATATATAGGCCAAAGACATTATCATTAGCAGACGACAAACTGTTATTTCAAGAACTGTCTAGTTTCTGCAACCGGGATTTATTGATAATGGGTGATTTCAATTTTACTGACATTGATTGGATGACCCTTGAACATGGCCATATAGGTAGTTGCTTGATTGATTTTCTTGGTGACAATTACTTAATTCAGCATGTAAAAGAGTCCACAGGATATGGAAACTTACTCGATCTATTGATCACTAGCCGCGAAAGCATGGTAACTGATGTAGAAGTCGGTGAATCTGTTGCAAATAGCGATCACAATTTAGTTTGATTCAAACTCCTAAACAATTTTAGAATAGATACTTGTGTTTCTAAAATACCCGATTTCAGTAAACCTCAGTTCATAGGACTACGTCAGGAGCTTCAGCTTACAGATTAGGAGGCAAAATTAAACGAAAGACCTGTAGATCAGATGTGGGAAATATTTCAAAATACGCTCACTAAGATGATTCAAACTTACATTCCTTTTAAGGACAGACGTCCCCCAAATCAGGCTCGCCCAAAGTGGCTCGACAAAGAAACTGAAAAAAGTATTGCTAAAAAGAGACAGGCTTATAAGAAATATAAGTGCTCGGGTGCATCTAATGACTATGAAAGTTATGTATCAATACAGAGAGATTTATAAAAAGACAATAAGAAAAAGAAAACAACAATACGAAATGAACATCGCTGATAAATCCAAAGAGAATCCCAAAGAATTCTATAGTTACATTAGAGATAAAAAGGTTGTTAGGAATCACATTGGTCCACTATTATCTGCTGACGGTCAACTTGAATATTCAAATGAAGGAATGTGTAATATCTAAAACAATTATTTTAGCTCGGTATCCGTAAACGAAACACCTCAAAGTGAATTCCAAACTGAAACCTGTGAAAAGTCTAGGGCAAAGAAAAAATTAAAAGGTGTATAGACAAACTCAAAGTTAATAAAACACCAGTGTCTGACTGTTGGCATCCAAGAATCTTAAAGGAAATGAAAAATGAGATTGTTGTTCCATTAGAAATTATTTTCAAGAAATCCATCATATCCGGAGATGTCCCAAGAGAATGGAAGCTAGCTAACGTTACTCCCATATTCAAAAAAGGTGACAAAAAGAAACCAAATAACTATAGGCCTATAAGTTTGACTTCAATCGTAGGAAAAATAATGGAAACTATCATCAGAGATGCTATCGAACATCATTTAGAAAGTAACCGTTTGATAAATGATAGCCAGCA
>NC_134819.1:38482702-38485202 GCF_046742065.1 Oratosquilla oratoria | reverse complement strand
AGAGGTGACTTGATACAGGTCTTTAAATTTTCAAAGGGAATTGACAACATCAAAAGTGACAAAATTTTCACATTGAATGAGAATCAGACAAGAAACAATGGTCTCAAACTGTCCGGAAATAGATTCAACTTAGAAGTAGGTAGAAACAACTTTGCCAACCGTGTAGTTAATGAATGGAATGACATTCCTGCACAGGTAGTGCAATGTAGTTCAGTTAGAAGCTTTAAGAATTATTTAGGTAAACACCTAAGCAAGATGCTGTAATGATTATAATTTATTTTATATTATTTGTTTTTGTTTTGTTATCATTTGTCTGTCTGATTTTCATATATTATTAGTTATATATTAATCTATTATTATTTACTATTTACCTGTTTGTTTATTTAACTATACCTATGCATATATTTATGTATTTTTAGTTGTTACTTACATTATTATGGTTTTTATTTATTGTTTTATTATTATTATTATTTTTTTCGCATCCGACCTAGATGTGGACCAAAAGATCTCCTGTCGGCATGCTCCGCCTTTGTAATCCTTTGTAATATATATATATACAGTATATATATATATATATATATATATATATATATATATATATGTATATATATATATATATATATATATATATATATATATATATATATATATATATGTAAGGTGGTCCAGTCGTCCGGTACTCGGAGTGACTGGAGAAGAGGAGGCGGACCCGGACAGCTTCGGCATTGCGAAATACCTCTCCCAATTCCAACCACGGTCAGTATAATAGCTCATTTGAACACTGTACATTTTCACACCAATGAAGACGGTCCTAGGACTAGGACCGGAACGTCGGGCATTAAACTTCCCACTTTGTGTCTGGTGTTTACGCTTCTCCCCTTACAACATGGATCCCAGACTCCAGATCCTCGCGCGCGAGCGTGCGCACACACACACACACACACACACACACACACACACACACACACACACACACACACACACACACACATACATACATATATATATATATATAATTTTATGACCGTCGCGCAAGGACTCGAACCTGCGCTGTACATGACGACAAGAGGCCCCCATGACTGCCGCCCTACACCGCTCGACCACTAAGGCGGCAGTCATGGGGGCCTCTTGTCGTCATGTACAGCGCAGGTTCGAGTCCTTGCGCGACGGTCATAAAATTATCTGATTAATGTCGCTGTCCACTAGCGAATTTCTCGTATATATATATATATATATATAAATATATATATATATATATATATATGTATATATATATATATATATATATATACATATATACTGTATATACATATATATATATATATATATATATATATATAAGTACAGCATGCTTGGGGACATTGACTTGACCCTGTTAACTTCTGATCTAGGTGGCAGTGTCATCAGGATAAATATAGTTTCCTTGCTACTTAATGAACATTAAAGGTATTTAGTGTGTACATCCCAAGAGTCTTTAGAATTAGATTCTAAAGCACCAAACGTGAGCCAGCCAGGTTGAAAGGATAGATAAGAAGGCTTGGTTTGGGCCCAGCGAGATACCTGTAAGGCTAGGTAGAGGAGCTGTTGTTATCAAGTCCAACACGGAACGGCAGTTCTTATGCAAGTCGCCCATTACTGCCGCGGTTGGGAGGGCAAATAAGGTAGGGAGGGTGAGGAGGGGAGGGAAGATAAGTAGAGTAGGAAGGGGAGGGGAATATGGAAAGAAGGGAGAAGATGGAAGTGAGGGAGGGGAGAGAAAAGAGATGGGGTAGGGAGAGGTGGAAGGGGAGGAAGGGTAGGCAAGGGAGGGAGGGGAGTAAGGGGAGGAGGGCAGGAAGATGAGGAATAGGGTGAAGGGGAGGGAGGGGAGGAAGAGGAGGAATAGGATGAAGGAGGGAAGGAAGAAGAGAAATGGGATGAAGGGGAGGGAAGGGAGTAAAAGGAGGGGGAATGGGATGAAGGAGGGAAGGAAGAAGAGAAATGGGATGAAGGGGAGGGAAGGGAGGAAGAGGAGGGGGAATGGGATGAAGGAGGGAGGGGGAGGAAGGGGAGTAAAGGTAGAGAGGCGAGAAAGTGGAGGGAGGACTAGGAGAGGAATGATGGGAGTAATGGGAGGGAGTGGGGAACGGGAGGAAGAATATACAACTAAGACAAAAGTAAATTTTATTTAAGGAAGCATTATTATACTTGTATAAGCTTTGCGTATGAAAACCCTTTCTACAAAAAACCGATTCTTTATTTGTGCTGAGGTTGTTGGTATATCTATAGGCAAAATATTAGTCAAGCTAGTAAGTTAAACGTGCTTACAAGTATATATTGTTACCTTAACTAAACCAATTTTATGAGAGTTTTACAATGAGCTCTTTGGTTAGGATGATCTGGATCAATTTCTCAAAGCTGAATATAGGCGTTTATATATATATATATATATGTATATATATATATATACATATATATATAATATTCGAAAATAGCTGGAGTCCAGGAACCATTTTATGGA
>NC_134819.1:38475202-38477702 GCF_046742065.1 Oratosquilla oratoria | reverse complement strand
CTATATACAGGTTGAAAAAAGTCATAAATATAATTTATCTTTATGATATTTGGTAATAGAAAAAGACCTTGCATACTTAGAATAATATTAATCAATGAAAATGTCTATCAAAATGGAAGAACAAAACATTTACAAAAAACTTTGATACCGACAACTCAATACGCAAGTTTATATTAACAATAAATTGATAGACACTATCTCCCTGATTTATATCATATATACGTCAAGTCTTGTTGATGTTTCATTTGTTATGGGCAGCTAGGAAGCAGATATATAGACATGACGCATTGCTGAAGTTTTACTTAGTTAAGTTCAGATTATCTTGACAAAGAGAAACTAATTTGACGAGCTTTAATTAGTTCATTTAATATAATGATATCTGGTCAAGAATATGTTGGAAAAAGTAAAAAAAACAACAACATTGGATTCAGAAACAGGTAACTACCTGTTTCTGAGTACTTTTTTTCAGTATGGTTCCTGGACTTCATCTTTTTCATACATATATGTATATGTATATGTATGTGAATATGTATATATGTTTGTATATATATATACAAGTGTGTATATATAAATGTATATAAATATATACATGTATATATGATATATGTATGCTGGGACATTGCGTATATATGTATATATATATATCTATATATATATATTTATATATATATACATATATATATATATATATATGTATATATATATATATGTATATATATATATATGTATATATATATATATATATATATATATATATATATATATAAATGCAATTGTTTTGTTGTTTCAGGGACACGGTGTAGAAAGACGCGGGTGACCACATCGCTCAAAAGCAACCTATCAGTACATGTCGAGACTTTGTCCCAGCAACACCTTGTGTTCATTAGAGCTTTACGTTTTCTCATCTATGGAAAAGGCATGCGATACCTGTGTTAATCTGCGCTGGACACAGCATCAACAAGATCTCAGAACTGCTAAAAGTGACTGAACAGGATGTCAGGACTATCAGGAGGGGGTTAATTTCTTCTGACTATGATTATAAAGAAGTTGTTTAGATGAAACGTCATTCTCGACGATCGGACACCATCAGGGATGCCGAATTTGCCACTCAATTGCAAGCCACGGTTGATGAAGACCTCACCCGGTCCATGAGGTCCGTTGCAAGAGAGCTGCAAGTGTCTGAGGGCACTGTAATGAATTGTTTGCATGAAGATATCAGATACAAGTCATACAAGGTGCCTAAGGGATAACTCCTCTCCGCAAAGATGTAGGAGAACAGTTTCAAGAAGAGCAAAATGATGGTCAACAAACTGAAGCACCCTTTGGAGAACGACATACTCCGATGAAAAGAACTTCTGCCAGGACCAAACCCACAAGTCTCAGAACAACAGTTGGTTGACTATCAGTCCCAAGCATGTGCCAAGTGTCATGAAAACCAAGTTTCCTGCAACTGTCATGGTGTTTAGGGTAGTCTGCAGAAAGGGCCAAGTCATGCCCCGTTCTTCATTTCCCAGGGGCTCAGGGCAATCACCGAAGTATACATCGACGTCCTACAGACCCATGTGAAACCGTGGATTAAGTAGGTGCTGGTGGACCCTACGTGTTGCAATAGGACTCGGCACCATATCAAGCCTCAAGAAGATCTCAGAAATGACTCTCCGACAAATTCTTTGACTTCGTTGCCCTGATGTGTGGCCCCATATCTCACTTGGCCTAAACCCTATGGACTATTTTATATGGGTTTCTATGGGGCAGTGTTGAACGAGATAATAACCACACCCCATGCAAGCGTAATCATGATCTGATCAGTTAGATCAAGATCATCTTCTACCAGTCTCTCCAAGGAGGTCGTGAAGAGGGTCTGTGCCCGGATTCAAGGGCATGTTGAGACATCACTGCAGCCAACGGCAGATTCATTGGGTAATAGGACACCAGAAGTGTGCTGATAGTGTTTTATTTATTCATCTATTTATTTATTTAAAAAAAAAATGCATTTTCAATTAAACTGCTACTTATTAGTGTGAACCTACGAAAAGAAATAACCGCCGTACGCACCCTGTATATATATATACATATATATATATATGAATATATATATATATAAATATATATATATACATAAATATATATATATATATATGTATATATACATATACAGTATATATATATATACATATATATATATATATATATATATGTACATATACATATTCAGTATATATATATATATATATATATATATATGTACATATACATATACAGTATATATATATATATATATATATATATATATATATATATATATATATATATACTAAAAGCTCTTGACAGCTTTTAGGATTTGCAGTTCTAGATTCTTGGACCGGGAAATCAACCTCATCAATACATATGTATATATATATATATATATATATATATATATATATATATATATATATATATATATGAGAGAGAATGTGGGTGGGGAAGGGCAAACGAAGATGTGTTAGGAATAGAGTTT
>NC_134819.1:38457702-38470202 GCF_046742065.1 Oratosquilla oratoria | reverse complement strand
TTGTGTTTTGGGAAGCTTTAAAAGATTCATGTGAAGCTTCTCTGGTTAGAAATGTATCTGTGATGAATAATTGTCATTATAAGAAAAAATTGGTAGACCAGATATCTTATAGTAACATGCAAGGATCCCATTATCTATTTTTCCCTAATAAGACCAAAATTTCAATTAACTGTAAGGGACTAAGTCCTAAATTGGAAGTGGTTGAAGGTCTTATCTCAGTTGTTGATACCTGTGAATTACATGGAGGTCCTATTTCCACTATTGCTAATACCCTTAATACCATGCATTTAACTAAAGAGTCATTTATTTCAACCTTCAACTTCACATTGCCTGAACACTCACCTCCTTTGAAAATTAAGAGAGGATCACTGTCACGATCTCCCTCAAATGATTATTCTGCAAATTATATAGTTATTCTTTGTGTACTTTTTTCTTCAATATTATTGTCTGCACTGGTTTCAATTGTTGTATTCCGGAGATTGACTCTGCTAAACCCCATTAACCATGTATCTGCTTGAATTATTTTTGTGCATTTTGGAGGGCTGTTTATTTCCTTAATATTTACTATATGTAGATTAGCTTCTTATACTAGCAAGCCTTGTAAGAGGGTCACAGAAATCATTGGTCGGGACGACCAAAGGTAGCTGCCGAGCCCTGTAAGAGGCCGTTAGATACAGGTAGACAATTGAGTAGATAGAGGGGTAGGTGGAGAAGTATGCTAATGTTATGACTAAAGGTTTAAAAACAACGCCCGACAGGAAGGGCTTAGTCATCCACGCGCTTGCTCGCGCCTTGTATATATAAACAATGCTGAGTTGCAGAGTGACGGAGAGTGTCGCCTGGTGTTTTGTAATATAGATTGCATATTGATAAACAGAGGTGACTGATTGTAATAACGCTGATGTAGCAAAAATTGTAAGCGTACAAGCCGTTTCCGTTGCGACATAATGCTTACGTGGTGGTATCGTTTAAAACAGTATAACAGCCTCTCTGATTGGAGAAAAAGGTGGAGGAGAAAAATTATTGGCGCAGGGAGGTAAAGTCACGCCCTTAAGGAGTGGCACTTGTTTGAGAAGTAAAAGGATATTGGATGAATGAAATAGTGACGTCAAAACGAAGGTGGCTTGACGTATTGTAGAGGGATTCCAACGGGACTCTCTGGGTGTAGATCACAAGACCAAGTAGCAAATTGAGGAGTTGAATATACCCTCATTTTATTCACCCCTCAAGCTTGAAAGAAGAATAGGCAAGGGGCCTTAAGAACTATTTTTCATAAGAACAACTATATATATATATATATATATATATATATATGTATATGTACATATATGTATATATATATACATATATATATATACATATATATATATACATATGAGAGAGAAATGGGTGGGGAAGTGCAAACGAAGATGTGTTGGGAATAAAGTTTATTGCCCTAACGTTTCGACCGTCTTGGTCTTCTTCAGAGGACATGTTGCATTACAATTAGACCACAAGTCTTATACTCGCAGCAAGAGGGAACCCGGCCAGCTGTGAGAGAAAGTTTCAGGTCTTTCTTTTGGCTAATGCTTTAATTATCAAGACGCTTGCTGTTTTTGAAAGGCTTTTAAATCCGACTCTGTCGTTGTTATTTTTCCGGGTGGTGATATGTGCAGCTTCCACAGTTATGGGTCTCATGGGGACATTTGTCTTATCTTAGGTAGACAGGTAAGTTTCTCAGTATACAGAAAGCCCACCAATAGGGATGATTTTATCCACTATTTTTCAGCACACAGCAGACGTGTCAAAACTGGTATTCTAATAGGTTTCTTTCTCAGAGCTTTTATGTATCTGCAGTAAAAGATTCCTAGATGATGAACTGGCATACATCAAGAATACCTTTAAGAAGCTGAAATACCCAGGAGGTTTGATCATCAAAACAATGAGAAAAGCCGAGAAGATCTACGATAGCTCAAACGTCCAGGCCCCGGGAAAATATAAGTCACACTTTATAACTCTCCCTAATTCTACGAGGACCGGAGCTATTGATAATTATTTGTTAAAAGGTGGAGTAAATATAGCTCAAGTGTCTTCCAGTAGGATAGGAAAAATGTTTAAAAAACATGCTAATGTTCATAATAACCTCAGTGTCATTTACCGCATTCCATGCAACGGCTGTCCTTCATCATACTTCGGCGAATCAGGTCAAGGGATCAAGAAACGGTTGAATGAACACAAAAAACGACCTCAGGACACATAGAACATCTAACTCCCTAGTTCGTCATCTAGACAAATGTGGAAACCTATCTGACTGGAGCCGCGTGGGAATTCTACACGAGGGACATGAAAAGAAAATGAGAAAAACTGTGGAAGCTGCACATATTGCCACCAGGAAAAATAACAATGACAGAAACAGATTTAAATACCTTTCAAAAACAGCAAGCGTCTTGATAATTAAAGCATTAGCCAAAAGAAAGACCTGACACATCCGCTCACAGCTGGCCGGGTTCCCTCTCTCTGCGAGTATAAGACTTGTGGTCTAATTGTAATGCAACATGTCCTCTGAAGAAGACCAAGTTAGTCGAAACGTTAGGGCAATAATCTCTATTCCCAAAACATCTTCGTTTGCCCCCCCCCCATTTCTCTCTCATTTGTCTGAAATAATTTATATATATATATATATACATATATGTATATATATATATATATATATATATATATACATATATATATATATATTACACATATGATGCACAGCGGTAGATTTCCCGACCACCACTACAATGGTTCGGATTCTAATCCCGCCCAGGGCTAAAATAAGTTCAGTATCGCTGAGCTGTGAGTCGTTACTCCAATTCTCGTGCTCGTGGAGTTGTGTGTGTATGTGCGTGTAAGATCACAGCATCACCCAGAGAGCGGTTACATATGAGTTCAGAGCTCTTTTCCAGGAGGGAAATAGCTGTTGCTCTTGATTCAATAACGTGATCCAAGACCATGATGAATCACTCGACCACACATACACACACAATCACACACACACACACACACACACACACACACACACACACACACACACACACACACACACACACACACACACACACACACACACACACACACTACAAGCAACACCAGAATCACAAGGGAGAGATTCCCACTGAGTCCACCCATGGACAAAATCCTCCCCATATTTATTTTGACCTCCCTCAATTACCATTTTAGTTTGTATTTAACCTGTAACAGTTTTGTACCAAATATATTTTGTACTTGAAAATGCTAAAAGATGAGCGAAACGTCGTACGGTAGTATCACATTCCACCTCCCCGATGAGCCGAGATCTCGGATTAGAAAACTTGAGTCTATCAACAAGAAGTTGATTCTAGGCCAAGCTGCGGTCAAATTTAATTCAACATGTATATGTATATGTATATGTATATGTATATGTATATGTATATATATATATATATACATATGTATGTATGTATATATATACACACACATATATATATATATATGTATATATATATATATATATACATATCGACAAGAGGCCCGCCATGACTACCGCCTTAGACCGCTCGACCAACTGATACTTAAAATCGTCTGAACTCAGAACACTTACTGGCTCTCGAGATTGAGAAGGTCACTACCTGCAACCCTATTCTCATATGTATGTATGTATATATACACACATATATATATATATGTATATATATATGTGTATATATATATACATATGTATATATATATAATATATATATATATATATATATATATATATATATATATATGTATGTATGTATGTATCCAATTTCTTTAACACACAAATTTCATAAACATTAAATGACTGTTGCTACCTACTTGCCTGGGCCTTAAACAAATCCGCTATCAAAACCGAGTGCACAGCCTCAGACAAGCAAGGACGTTTCAGACCGTTTGTTATGAAAACACAGCCAGGAATGTGATAATAGAGCTGATGGAAAGTAACGACGCGTCATTTTAAACACTTTTCTACACACCGGGCTCAGTCCAAACACCATAACACACCGTATATTGCAAGTCCAAAAAAAAGTAATCATAGATTTTTTTATATTTTGTATGCGTAGAGTTTCAATAGTTTAATGCAAATCTATACGGGAATGTATACATATCAATATGGACACACACACATACACGCACACACGCATGGTGAATCACACACAAACATACACACCCATTCCACTACCATCCACCACCTTTTCCTCCCTCTCATCTCAACATCTCATTGATGACGGCTCAGCCCTGCATCTACAGCAAGGCCGCTTCACCTGATCGGCGACCCCCGTCCCTCAAAGGATTACAAAGGCAAAGCATGCCGACAGGAGACCTTTTGATCCATATCTAGGTCGGATGCAAAAAAAAAAAAAATCATATTAATAATAAATTAAAACTATAACAATGTAAATAACAATTAAAATACATAAATAAATGCATTGGTATAGTTGAATAACAAACAAACAGGTAAATAGTAAATGATAATAAATTGACATATAACTAATAATAAATGAAAATCAGACAGACAAATTATAACAAAACAAAAACAAATAATATAACATAAATTATAATAATTACAGCATCTTACTTAGGTATTTATCTAAATGATTCTTAAAGCTTCGAACTGAACTACATTGCACTACCTGTGCAGAAAGTTTATTCCATTCATTAACTACACGGTTGGCAAAGTTGTTTCTACCTACTTCCAAATTGAATCTATTTCCGGACAGTTTGAGACCATTGTTTCTTGTCTGATTCTCATTCAATGTGGAAATTTGGTCACTTTTGATGTTGTCAATTCCCTTTAAAATCTTAAAGACCTGTATCAAGTCACCTCTGAGTCTACGCTTTTTTAGGGAAAACAGATTCATGTGCTTAAGTCGATTTTCGTATGATTTATTTTTGATATTTGGAATCAGTTTTGTGGCTCGCCGTTGTACTTTTTCCAGTCTGTCAATGTCTTTAATGAGATTCGGTGACCATACGGAAACAGCATATTTCAAATGTGGACGAACTAACGATTTATATAGCTTGTTAATGAGTGATGGACTTTTGAAATCAAAAGATCGCGCAATCAATCCCAGAATCTTATTTGCTTTCTCAGAGGCTGAAATACACTGCTTGGATGATTTGAGGTCGTTACTGATAATTACGCCGAGATCTTTTTCACTATCCACTTTTGTTAACGAATTTCCAAATAACTTGTAATCGTACTTGCTGTTATTTTTACCTATGTGCATTAACTTGCATTTACTTGTGTTAAATTTCATTAGCCACTTTTCACTTATTCAAGCTGAAAAAGAGAAAAAGAGGAGAAATCCCTTCGGACTGCATATAGATATCATTCACATAAGTAGCCCCCATACCCCTCAACCACCGCCCCTCACTTCCTGACATAACAGTATCATCTATACACAGCCTCTTTTCACTCATTCCTATCTTCTGCCTTCTCTCTTCCTTGTTCAACAAACATTCACCTTTTGCTCAACGCCCCCTTCACCCCAGTTGTCCCCTCAATTTCACTCCACACCTCTTTTATTAATCTTTCCTCACTAATTCTTTCCATGTGCCCAAACCATCTCGAACACATTCAAACTCCACGCCTCCCTAAAATTCCAGGTCTCTGCCCATACAAAGCCGTCGGCACATTAACCAATACATGAAATTTCTTCTTTGTATCCATTCTCAGATGCCTATATCGCATGATACTTTTTAATCCCCTGAGGCATTTGCATGTTTCTCTCAATCTACAAATTACCTCTATCTCCACTCCTTTAATGCCATATGTGGCCCCCATATATATGTATGTGTACACACACACACACACAAACACACACACACACACACACACACACACACACACACACACACACACACACACACACACACACACACACACACACACACCTATATATATATATATATATATATATATACATATATATATATACATATATATGTATATATATATATATATATATATATATATATATATATATATGCAAAATAGACCACTTGGAAAAAGAAACTAACGAAGCAGAGCGCTTTCGTATACTTTTTGCACTGGATGTGATATAGGAAAGCGCTGTGCTTCGTTAGTTTCTTTTTCCAAGTGGTCTACTTTGCATAAGTGAACACACGTACCAGTGTTCTTATTAGCATATATATATATGTATATATATATTTATATATATATATATATATATATATATATATATATCACAGATTGGAAATTAACCAATAGACGGAGTGGTTGGAAAGTGTGGAGCTCCAAGAAAAAATCGTGGTGGAGAGTTGATGCTGGAGATGTGTCTAGAAGGAGAGTTGATGACAACAAATACAGTGTTTAAGAAGAAAGTCAAGCATAAGTACACATGGGAGAGGGAGGTAGATGGAAAGGTGGTAGAACGTTAATGTACTATATAGCAGTAACCAGAAGTATAGTAGGAAGAGTTAAGAATGTACATGCTCTAAGGGGAAAGAGTGGAGAAATATCAGATCACTTTATGGTGGAAGGTAAGTTGAGAGTGGAGGATAGATGGAGAAAGAGGAAAAGGACAGAAGGTGGGTAGGTGTTTAGAGTGAACTGCTTTAATGAGAAATGAAAGGAGTACAAGAAGAAGGTGAGACAGGAGTGGGAGGGTGAAAGATAAAGCATAACTAGGAGTTCAGGAGGAATGAGGATGGTTCAAGGTGTAAGAGGCTGGTAGATAAGGGTAGACAAGTAAGGTAGATAGAGGGGTAGGTGACGAGAATTTCATTTTATGAGTTGGATGTTTGGTAAACAATAGCCGCGACGGAGTTGCATAATCTCGCTCCTCGTCTAAAGTTTATAAACAACCGCTAGGGACCAGATTTTAATACTGGTGTAACAATATGCAAACTAAGCCATTCATGCATCGATATCGTGACTGAGTAAGCAGTATTTCTTAAGACGTTGTAACAGTCTTCCTGATTGTAGAAAGGGTGGAGGAGGAGAAAAATTTATTGGTTCACGGGAGTAAAGTCATGCCCTTAGGGTAGGCACTTAGATGTAACAGTAAAGATCATTGGACTAGGAAAGTCGTGACGTGGGTGCAGAGGTGGCGTCGGACGTAAATTGAGAATCTCGGTGGGGAGTCTCTTGGTGTAAATTGACAAACCAAGTGTAATATTATTCGGGAAGAAAAAAAGAAAACTTTCACCACCGTTTAATTCACCCCATAAAGAAACAATACTTACTTCCTACAGAAAGATATAGTAAATGACATTCTTAAGTAAGACAGTGAGGAAAAGAAAGTTGGAAATGAAAAAAAAAACATAGAAGGGAACTGTAAACAGAAGTAAACCGTAGTTACTACAGCGGTGACGGAGGTTAAACAAGGAGGGAGTCACAAGGTATGCAAGAATGATGTGTGTAACAAAGAGGACGGGAGGAAATAGAAGGAAGGGTAGTGAGTGGTGGGATGAGGAACCAAAATAGGTTGTAGAAGAGAAGAAGCGAGCATTTACAGATTGATTACAAAATAGGACGAGAGAATCATATGAGAAGTAAAAAGAAAAGAGAAGAGAAATATAAAATGAAATAAAGGAGGTAAAGAGAAGAGCAGATGTGAAATGGGATAAAAGTATGACAGAAAATTTGAAAAATAATAAAAAGATGTTTTGGAAGGAAATTGATAGAGGAATAGGAGGCAAATCAAGTAGAGAAAAGGTAAAAGGTGCAGATAATAGAAGAGAAGGCAGTAAGAGTTAATGGGCAGATAATTTAAGGGGTTACTAAATGTAATGGAGGATAGGGAAGGGAAGGTAATTGCAGTGGGAAGCGCTAAGAAAACGACTGTGATGAGAGGAAAATGGAGGAGAAATAAGGAAAGATAAAGTAAAGGCAGTTGTTAATATAGTGAGAGCAGTTAAGGCACCTAGGTTGGATGGATGTCATGAAAAATGTCTGAAAAAGGAAGATACAGTGATGGTGGACTGGTTGATGAGGTTATTTAATGTTTGTTTAAGATAGGGTAGAGTACCGGAGAACTTAAGGAGTGCTTCTATAGTCCCATTTTACAAGGGAAAACGAGACAGGTGTGAGTATAGTAGTTTCAAAGGGATCAGCTTGTTAAGTGTAGTTGAGAAAGCTTATGGGAGGGTCTTGATTGATAGGATTAGGGGAGGAACAAAGGGAGTAATTGGTGAGGAACAGTATGGATTTAGGACAGGTAGGGTTGCGCACATCAGATTTTAGGAGTACGACAGATATATGAGAAAGCTTTATGAAAAGGTAAGGAAGTTTTTTGAGCTTTTATGGATTTGGAAAAAAGATTATAACAGGGTAGACAGGAAGGTTCTGTGGGAGGTATTGCAGATATATGGGACAGGAGGAAAGCTGTTAAGAGCAGCCAAGAGTTTTTACGAGAGTAGTTGAGCATCTGTTAGGATTAGAAATGGAGAGAGTGAGTTGGACTTCGTCAGGGATTTGTTATATCGCCTTGGCTATTCAATTCATGCAGGGATGGGGTGGTAAGAGAGGTAATACAAGGGTAGTGGGTAGAGGATTGGAGATGATTAAAATATGGAGAAAAATTGGGATATAAGCCAGTTGTTGTTTGCTGATGACACTGCGCTTCTAGCAGGATTAGAGGAGGGACTGAGGAAGTTAGTGACAGATATTGGGAAGGTGTGCAAAAGAAGGAAGTTGAAGATAAATGTGCGTAAAAGTAAAATAATGAGATGTACAAGGGAAGAAAGTGGCAGCAGATTGGAAGTAGATATTAAGGGAGAGACTGGAGGAAGTGGATATTTTTAGAACTTGGGTGCTAATGTGGCGGGAAAGGGAGGAGTGAAGGTGGAGGCAGAATGTAGATTGAGTGAAAGGAGTAAATACCTTAGGGAATTAAAAGGTGTAATTGTAACCGTGGGAAAGGGTTGTTGGTTACATAAGGAGGACTTAATGCGGGCGAGATAAACTCCAAAGCGGGAGTTTTTCTATTTATTAACAATTGAGGCGATCTGGTTAACAAACTACAAATGGGCCCTTTGGGCAAATAACAATATGTGCCAGGCCTTGACCTAGGGCACAATAGGCTGGCAACCTCTCGGTCTGCCTAGCCTGGCGTCTGGCCGGTAGGCTCTTCACCTACCCCCAGCTCTCACTACTTGACATGGGTGTTATAGGTTATGTAGGTTGTTAGTAGGTTGCTGTAAGCAAAGGCGTTAGTCTCGCTATTCTATGCATTAGGGTCAGTTTATATATGAGGGTTAGTCCTATAGTTGGTGGATGTTGTTAAGTATATTATATCTATATTAGTCTACGTGAAATATAATAGGACAGTTTATAATAAAAGATTTATAATAGGTTAGTCTGGTGACATTGGGTATCTTTATCATGTTTGTCTTGAGATGTGCTGCGTTAGATGTATGTTGTGGGAAATGCAAGGTAAGCAAGAAGGGGGAGTCTCGCTATGTTACAAGCATGTGGATCACGTGCGTGGTGGGTGATGGTTAGTAATGGTTACATTGCCTCCCTGACCTTTTGAGGTACGTCCGCGTACCTTGGATTAAGGTCGTGACACTGGGGTTGGCATACATAATTGTAAAAAAAAAAATTAAGACATGATAATTTGTTAACTTGCTAGTGGGGGATATTGATTCATAAAATTGGTTTGAGTGAGAAAAAGAAGGGTGATTTTTACGTATATTATCATATCTTGAATGTGTTCAATAAAGATACGTAAAAATTTTCACACTTGTTTATTCTCTTTTCAATGAGAATGAATTTTCACTTTTCACTTGTGTTCTTTCTCTATTCAATGAGAATTTTTGATGATCTCTTTTCTTTGAGATATTGTACACTTTCACTGCAGTCATAGCTTTACTGAAGACATGACATCCTAGATGGTTAGTTGGTTTTTAATAATATGTTAGTTTGTGTAGAGCTAAATATTCATATATATATATATATATATATATATATATATATATATATATATATATATATATATATATA
Organism: Oratosquilla oratoria; assembly: GCF_046742065.1. Classification (NCBI taxonomy): domain Eukaryota; kingdom Metazoa; phylum Arthropoda; class Malacostraca; order Stomatopoda; family Squillidae; genus Oratosquilla; species Oratosquilla oratoria. The sequence goes on along the minus strand of NC_134819.1, from coordinate 38,460,208 downwards.
TAGGTAAATATTTATACATTGCATAGAGATATATACAAAGTTGCTAGTATTGAGAATGGTTATTGGTTAAAATTTTCATGGGAAATTATTTTTTCTGTTGTTCTTATTATCGCGCTTATACATATTTATATTTATTTAGGGCAGTTAATTTTTGAAAAATTCTAATGTATGTATGGTATGAAATGCTTATTCATCTTCTTTGAGTGGGTGGGGTTCTGAGTGTATTATTCCGGGGCTTCACGGTCGGAAGGAAGTGAAGAAGTACTTTTATAGATAGTGAGAAAGTTTTTATAAGTAAATGATCGTGAGGACCTAACCTATCAAATCGCATGACGTCCTGCGTCCGAAGGAGGAATAATTACTGTAAATTCATAGTTTAAGTGTTAGTTATGTTCATCTTGGGATTTGTCGTTGTATATTGGTTTATCCTAATTTACTAGGTTTTGGGTGACTGCCTGGGAGATTTCTTCGCGGTGGCATTTTGATATTTTGAATCTACGTTAAAATTGAAAAATTATTTCGTAAGTTAAAAATTACACTAGTGGATGTTTTGTTATTTAATTGTTGAGTTTTGTCTATCGTGGTCTTTGATATTCCATAATTGCAATTAATAGATAGTTCTACGTGGGCTATTTTACATCATAAGAGTTTTAATTAAAGTGATTGTTTTGTGTCTTTGATACGTGGGTTATTCATATGCATCTATGGGTTTATGAAATACAAAAAAATACAAAAGAATAATGGGGTACTTAAGGTAGGTCTTGCTGTGACTCTGGGTGACACTGGACGGTCCTGTGGGTAGATGTGATACTGTCGTGGACTGAGTTGTTGACGTCCAGCTGACGCTGAACATCGCCAGTGTCAGCAATTCTCGATGAGCCAAGGGTGGCGGTGGGTGGAGGGTGATGTTGGGTTGTTGGGGTGGGTAAGCGAGAATGCTGACCCGATGCGAAGAGCAGGTATGTTAGGCGGGTCCGGGCCTAACTGCTGTGAAGCTCCTGGTCTGGGTGGAAGGGGTGGAGGTGGGTTAGGCGGGTCGGGGCCTAACCGATGCGAGGCTCCTGGTCTGGGTGGTCATGGAGGGGGTGGAGGTGGGTTAGGCTGGTCTGGGCCTAACCGCTGCGAATTCCTTGGTCTGGCTGGTCATGAAGGGGTGGGGGTGGGTTAGGCGGGTCTGGGCCTAACCGCTGCGAATTCCCTGGTTTGGCTGGTCATGAAGGGATGGTGGTGGAGGTGGATTCTCGTCCGGCTCCTGAATTATAAAAAAAAAGGGGGGCAATTAGTGGGAGTCTATGGTTTATACTCACGGTGATTGGTGACGGTGGTTGTGGATGGCGGATGAGATTGTCTCTCGGATGTGTCTCGTCGGCCTGGGTCCACTGCGTCTTGACTGAAGTCGTGATGTCGTATCGATCTAGGAGTTGGTGCGCTGGATCTCTAAAGATGATTGGAATTGTCTGGTCTCAGCTTGGGTTCACTGCTTGAAGGGATAGAGGGGTGATTGTTAGTAATGCTTACCGAGGTGCTGAGCTAGCAGATTTTGCGTTGTTCTCGGGTGAGGATGGTTGGGGTGAGGTGGAGTATCTTCTTTCGGAGACTGGATCTTGTGGTAGCTGAATGGAATCTTGTTGTTTGATTGAAGTTCGATTTCTTGGTTGGGAGTCTTGTTTGAAATTGGATTGGAATCTTGATAAGGTGCTGTGCGTAGTTGACAGGTTCTTCTATTCTGACAGAGGTCTCTCTGTAGACATCTGTCGTATGATTGGTAGCGTACTGCCATCAGGTGGTTTAAAATCGAATGCCTTCGATTTCACCACCGATTCTAAGAGTGGTGCAACTGTAGACCAAAGCTGCGATCTTAGAATTCAGACTGTCGTCTCGAAGGGATTGGTTGGTGGAGGGGTAGTGTTCAGACGTGTCGCTTGCTTGAAAAGGTTGCTGACGAAGTGATGTCTGCTTCGTAGACAGTGATCTTGTTCTTCTGAGCTGTAGACGCGGCTGTTTTGCTTGGAGCAGAATAGAATCAAGTGGCTTGATTGTTTTACTCTGGGAGCTTGATTGAAGATATGAGAAGTCGAAGATAGACGATTTCTTCTTCGTAGACCGTGGTCTGTTCCTTCTGAATGGTAGGCGTGGCTTGAATGGCTGAAGATTTTATTCGGCCTTCTGTGGTAGGCGCGAGTGTAACCAGTGTTTCTTGGTATAAGATAGGCTTGTCTCTTCGGAGTTTGGAATGAGAATACCGCTCGCCAGTTGGATTGGTTGTGTAACCTTGGTTGTATGGCTGAGTACGGCGTTTCTATTCAGGGCGTGGGAGCACCGCTGCCGCCATTTATGTAACCGTGGGAAAGGGTTGTTGGTTACATAAGGAGGACTTAATGCGGGCGAGATAAACTCCAAAGCGGGAGTTTTTCTATTTATTAACAATTGAGGCGATCTGGTTAACAAACTACAAATGGGCCCTTTGGGCAAATAACAATATGTGCCAGGCCTTAACCTAGGGCAC
>NC_134819.1:38437702-38442702 GCF_046742065.1 Oratosquilla oratoria | reverse complement strand
TCTCTCTCTCTCTCTCTCTCTCTCTCTCTCTCTCTCTCTCTCTCTCTCTGAGGATAAGAAGTCTTCGCAAGGAGGCGCTTAGTTACAGTCACTGCTGAGAATCGGAGAGGAATGCGGGATTCGAACGTACAACTAAGCGAGTGCGAGACGGACACGCTTCCTGTAACGTCATCAGACCCACAGTGAGCATGAAAAATTCTCAGTCGTTTCTTCTTCAGTCGTATTGAATTTTGGAAAAGAAATGAACTCGGAGGTTCTGACAGGTACGAAGGTGCTAGAGTAACCTTTTCTTTGTCTAAATAATAAAAAATGTTCCAGATAGAACCAGCAGAGGATAAGTCAGAGGAAGAAAAGAGACAGGGAGGGGAAGGGAGGGAAGGAGAAGGAGGGAGGAAGAGGGAGGGAGAGGGAGGGAGGGAGAGGGAGGAAAAGGGAGGGAGGGAGAAGGAGGGAGAGTTAGGGAGGGAGGGAGAGGGAGGGAGAGGGAGGGAGGGTTAGGGAGGGAGAAAGAGAGAGAGGGAGGTGGAGGGAGGGGGAGGGAGAGGGAGGTGGAGGGAGAGGGAGGGAGGGTTAGGGAGGGAGAGAGGGAGGTCGAGGGAGGGAGGGAAGGGGAGGGAGGGAGAGGGATGTGGGATGGAAAAGGAAAGAAGCAGGACTGAAGAAATTAAGAGAATGAGAGAGAGGGGAAAGGGAATGTAAAGGGTAGGGACAGAGGTAAAAGAGGCAGTTTTAAAGGCACAAATAGGAAGAAGGGAGATGAAAAAATAGATAGAGAGGACAATAACGAGAGAAGGGAGTGAGAAAGATAAGTGTGGAAGAATATGAAGTGTTAGCAGAACACTATTACAGAGACAAATTAGGAAAGAAAAGGGCTTAAGATGAATAAAAAATAAATTGATGGGAAAAAATGGCATTAAAATGGGGCTTTCGGGTGGTTTGGTGATGTAAAGGAGAAAAGCTTATTCAAAGTGGCTGACAAAAAAAAAAAAAAAAAAAAAAAAAAAAAAAAAAAAAAAAAAACAGAGGTGTATAAAGACTATATATATATAAGGAATGACTTAGGTTAAAAATATTCCATTTTTTGTATCTCCTAATGTCACATTACTTTTGCGTCATATACTGAGAACCTGAATGTTGAACTAAGTGAAATTAAACCTATACGAATATTAGACATATTGTTCAATTAGCCTTATGGAAGTCTATAATAGTGTTATCTTCCATCTTTCAAATTCTTATCATTTGACGAAAATCATGAATGTGTGACGGGAATTTAGAATAAGGAATTGCTACATCTACTAGAGACAAGTAAAGGATGGTTTAGGTAAATTTTTTTTTAGAAATTTTCAAATCCCAAAATATTTCATACTTTTTCCCCTCAGTTCCGTGTCTCTGTTTTCAATGATATATATATATGTTATATATATATATATATATATGTATATATATGTATATATAATATATATATGTATGTATATATAAATATATACTGTATATATATAAATATATACATATATATATATATATATATATATATATATATGCATATACATATATCACAACAAAGATATGTCGTAGCACATATGTAAAATAATACTGATGACCCACTTCTCCGAAAGTGGGTCATCAGTATTATATACATATATATACATATATATTTATATATACATATATATACATATATATGTATATATATAAATATATATATAAATGTATTTATATGTATATATATATATATGTATATATATATATTATACATATATATACATATATATATATATATATCATATATAATTTATATATGTATAAATATATATATATATATATATATATATATATATATATATGTATATATATGTATATATATATATATTATATACATATATATATTATATATATATATATGTATATATGCAGAAACCACCATGAAATTGAAAAAACAGATACCGAACGTTTTCGTCTATTTAGACATTTTCAAAGGTACAAAAAAGCAATACAGAAAGAAACAATAAGAAGACAAGGATACTCGGAGAGGTCCCATGTTACATTTTATCACACACAATTTTGTCAATAAGAAAATTGTCTAATTTGAATATACCCAAACTCAAGTTCATGTTATTTCCAAAATTTCTTTTTATAAAACAAGATTCAATAATATTTCTTTCTATAATATTATTACAAGAAGTAATTATTTTTTTATTTCCCCAGTCAATATTATGACCATAATCCCTTTGGTGGACAAATAATCCACTGGACACTTGCCCCGTTCTAATACTATATTTATGTTGGCCTATTTTTTTTTTCTAAGCCTTTGCCTGTTTGGCCTATATAAATAAAATCACAGTTTTTACTTGGTATATTATAAATACATCCTTCTTTACTTCTTGGAGAATTTTTAATTAACAGACTCTTAATGTTATTATTATTTTTGAATACTATCTGGATACCAAAATTTAAAAAAATGCTAGGAAGATGGATTAAATTTTCGTGGTACGGAATTGTTAACATATTTTTATAATTAAATGGTTTGACCTGCGAAGTATTAAGAAAACATTTCCTAGCTTTGATTTTTGTTTTATCAATAAGATGTTTTGGATATTTTAAATTTTCTCCAATGTCATAAATGAATTGTATTTCTTGATCCAAGAACTCAGGGGAACAAATTCTATATGCTCTCAGGAACATTGAAGAAAAAACTGACAACTTGGATTTTTGACTATGATACGAGTAAAAATGAATGTACGAAAGGACATTGGCCGGCTTCCTGTAAACGTCAAATTTAAAGTATCTTCCACATCGGTAAATATCTACATCTAAAAATGGTAACATATTATTTTCTTCAACCTCTACTGTGAATTTAATGGAATGCACCAAATTAATTAAATCTGACAAAAAAGTATCCAAATGTTGATCATTAGGCCAAATGCATAATATGTCGTCAACATACTTGTCCAAAACTGCATCATTTGGAAGAATGTTTGTTAATAACTCTCTTTCAAAAAACTCCATATACAAATTGCTAAGAATTGGAGAAAGACAGTTCCCCATGGCCATACCAAATGTTTGAGTATAAAAGTTTCCATTAAATTCAAATTTAGAGTCTATTACACATAATTTGATTAAACTAATAATAGTATGAGCAGGGAGTGTAAATTCATGTTTCTTTAATTCTTTTTCTAGAAATCCTAACAAATCTAAAACCGGGACTCGGGTGAATAAACTTTTAATATCGAAACTAACCAACTTAAAATCAAATGTGAGATTATGTCCAAGCAGCTTTTCGGTTAAGTCAACATTATCTTTGATATGAGAGTGGGAAATTGTCCCAACAAGAGGACTAAGAAAAGACACTAACCATTTGGACAACTTATATGTGCAAGACCCAATAGAACAAGTTATGGGCCTAACTGGATTATTAACTTTATGAGTTTTAATTAGACCATACATGTATGGAAGTGACAGAGATACAGTAACACATTTTCTTTTATCAGTTCGTCGTTACCTTTTAAAATTGTTTTAAGCTTCTTATTAAATTCACTATTAACATTTTCTAGAGGGTTCTTGCTCAATTTAACATAGGTCTCTTCATCACTTAGTAATATTTCAATTTTTTCTAAGTACTCCTTTTTGTTCATGATGACTAAGCAATTACTTTTATCCGCCTTTGTGATGTGTAAATCTTTATCCTTCTTTAAATTATCAAAAGTAGTGAAGAAACGTTTAGGAACACTTGGAGGGCATGGCGTGGATAAAGCATGGTACACAAAACCCTTACAAATATTAATATCTTGATTTGAAACATCACTATATTTTTCCAAATTGCAAAAACTCTTAGCAATATCTACATAGTTTACCTGCTGATTATTGGCAACGAATTTCAAACCATATCCTAGAGCATATTTCGCGTCGTCACTCAAAGGTTTGTCCGATAAATTAAGTACAAAATTAAGGTTGGCATCCTTATTCCAACCGCTATTATTAATCAAATGTTTCAACTTCTTTTTACGTTTAACATCTACTTTATGGTAAACTAACCTTAATTTAGCATATATGTAATCTAATAATTTCACTTTCCACTCGTTTGGAATAGAATTTTGAAAAACACTTTTCTTTTCTTTTGTGATATAAAATGATTCCTTCACTTCAATCTTCATAATATCTATATGCTTTTGCAAAATAATCCTTTCAAAATTCTCAAAAGGTTTTTGGCGTAGACTCAACAATCTTATTGATAAAACAAAAATCAAAGCTAGGAAATGTTTTCTTAATACTTCGCAGGTCAAACCATTTAATTATGAAAATATGTTAACAATTCCGTACCACGAAAATTTAATCCATCTTCCTAGCATTTTTGAAAAATTTGGTATCCAGATAGTATTCACAAATAATAATAACATTAAGAGTCTGTTAATTAAAAATTCTTCAAGAAGTAAAGAAGGACGTATTTATAATATACCAAGTAAAAACTGTGATTTTATTTATATAGGCCAAACAGGCAAAGGCTTAGAAAAAAAAATAGGCCAACGTAAATATAGTATTAGAACGGGGCAAGTGTCCAGTGGATTATTTGTCCACCAAAGGAATTATGGTCATAATATTGACTGGGGAAATCCTAAAATAATTACTTCTTGTAATAATATTATAGAAAGAAATATTATTGAATCTTGTTTTATAAAAAGAAATTTTGGAAATAACATGAACTTGAGTTTGGGTTTATTTAAATTAGACAATTTTCTTATTGACAAAATTGTGTGTGATAAAATGTAACATGGGACCTCTTCGAGTATCTTTGTCTTCTTATGTATTTATTGTTTCTTTCTGTATTGCTTTTTTGTACCTTTGAAAATGTCTAAATAGACGAAAACGTTCGGTATCTGTTTTTTCAATTTCCCGGTAGTTTCTGCAAAAATAGTTTATCACGTGTGTTTTGTGATTTCTTTGCATATATATATATATGTATATATATATATATATATATATATATATATATATATATATATATA
>NC_134819.1:38430202-38432702 GCF_046742065.1 Oratosquilla oratoria | reverse complement strand
TTTTGCCTCTTTTTGCTTTTCTTTTCTTTTCTTTTTTTTCCAACGTCTTTGCTTTCCGTCTTCTCAAAATTTACGATGTTCTTGGACATTTCTCCTTCACTTTATCCTTCTCTTGATTTCACAAATAGTCAGTCACTGAACCCTTTATTTTCTCTTTCTTTTTAATTCACCGCTTTTTATCTTCTTCATGTTCTCCTTTTCTTTCTCTTTTCTGATCCAGTGTCTTGAGTATTTGAAAAAATTGAGGATCATTTCATTTTTTTTTTCTAATTTGATTTATAGACTTCGTATACCTCGATTTTTCATATTTCTTTAGAGATGCTTGCTGGCTGTGTGATATAGAGCGATTCTAGTTATGCAATAGGGATTATAGGCAGTTCGTGTTCTACTTGGTAGTCGAACGAGTTCATAGTAAGGGATGACTACATGAAATTCACATTTTGCAAATAGTTCTTTATAATGATGTACTGTCCAAGATCCCTCTAAGAAGGAGAGTTCTGTGACGTTAAATGAATCTAATAATAATTATAATCTATTAATTCACACACACACACACACACACACACACACACACACACACACACACACACACACACACACACACACACACACACACACACAAATATATATATATATATATATATATATATATATATATAAATATATATATATATATATACTATGTTAAACACGACGGCATTTTGACACTGAATAATTTACAACAAGAAGTAATTAAACAGCACCACCTTGAATACCACCAGGCTGTAATTCATAGGGAGACTATTGTGAATAACACCAAGATAATCGCACAATGTAATAAAATAAAAGAACTCAAATGCTAGAAGCCATCCACATAAGGGAAAGAGGTCCTATAATCAACATACAATCTATCATGACTTCTGCTATTCCTCTCTTTAATTCCTCATCTAGATTTGGAGCCCATCGGCAGCAACACCCATCACCTTCCTCTCCCCTTCCTCCACCTCACCAACCCCCTCTTGACCAGCGGGGCATCCCTGCGAGACAAATCATCATACCTGACTCTCCCCCTCTCCTTCCCCCTTCCCCTGCCCTTCTGAGTGAAATGTCCGGCCACGCAGGTCAACACGATCCTTTCAGTGTCCCCAAGCGACCTATATTTAAATCCATGTTGTCTGTAGCAAATTGTCAGTTGTGTATTATGTAGCGGTGTAAGACTGTGACTTAATTCTTTTACTATTCTGAAGATGACTCCCTGAAGTCGAAACGTCAATTAAATATGAAAGACTATGGAAGACTTTTATTTGCCCACCCCCCTGAAATGAGATCTACTGTGAGAAAAATTAAAAACCTCTGTAAAGAAATAAAACATTAATAATAATAATAATAATGATAATAATCAATGTCAAAATGCTGTCGTGTTTAACACAATGTGTATTAGTGAGAATCTGTGCCCTAAGTATACAATATACATATATATATGTATATATATATATATATATATATATATATATATATATACATATATACATATATATATGTATATATATATATATATGTATATGTATATGCATATGTATATGTGTATGTATATGTATATGTATTTATTTTTTGTTGCCTTTATCGTTGGCATCCTTCTGTCTCGGGAGATAATGGAGGTCGCGTTTTTTTTTTTTTGTGATTTGGTCAGTTCATGGTTGAGTTACAATGTCTGTTGTGGCTATAGAGTCCACTTCTGGAGCGGTAAGCTCTGTCGCAGTTGTCACAGGTGAAGTCCGCGCCTGGCTGTGTGGGGGCTGTTGCTAGCCTCTGCCGTCTGCGCTCTCTTTTCTCCTCCCACTGGTCCTCTCTCCTCTTCTCGCTAGTTTGAACGCCTGCCTTGACAGCATGCCTCCAGCTGCTGCAGTCAGCGGCGACCGCCTCCCAGCTTGCTGTGTTGATGTCGCCTGCCTTCAGATCATGTTTGAGAACGTCCTTGTAGCGGAGGATGGGCCTTCCTGCAGGTCTGGAGCCAGTGGCAAGATCTCCATACAGCACATTCTTCGGTATTCGGCCATCGTTCATTCGGCTAACATGACCGAGCCCTCTCAATAGCCTATGGCTGAACAAGGCGAACATGCTGGGCGTTCTCGCCTATGTCAGAACATTCTTGTTGGAGACACGATCTTGCCAACTAATGCCCAGGATTCTTCTGAGGCAGCGCATATGGAAGATGCTGAGTCGGCGTTCTTGGCGGGAGTACAGGGTCCAGGCTTCGCTGTCGTACAAGAGCGTGCTGTGTACACAAGCCTAGCATACTACTATTTTGGTGTTGGTGGTCAGCATGGCGTTGTCCTATACACGCTTTCCAAGATGAGCCAATACTGTTGCTGTTTTGCCGATGAGCTTGTTCAGCTCTGCATCCAGGGACAGGTTGCTTGAGATGGTGGAACCCAGGTAGGTGAACTCCCCCACCACCTCGAGGATGTGGCCATCAATGGAAATATTAGGAATGCTGCTGACATCCTGGCCCATGACGTTG
>NC_134819.1:38395202-38412702 GCF_046742065.1 Oratosquilla oratoria | reverse complement strand
AAAGGATCAATGTCCACATCTTAGGGTCATCTTGTCCTCAGCTAAAGAAACCAATTTGTTATTTACCAAAACAAATTCCAAAAGTTGTGTTATTCTAACAAAAGTTTTTAAAGCTTAACCCCTTTATCGCTGTGTTCTTCCTTCACCTGAATCAAATTAACTACCGCCAGCAAGAACAAAATAAGAACATGAGGAATGAGGAGCCTGCAAGAGACCATAAGGCCTACACTAGGCAGTTCCATATTCTTTACCACCTTTCATCCCCATTCATAAAGTTATCTAATTTTCTCTTTAAACAACCAATCCTTTCAGTATTCACAACATTGTTACCAAGTCTATTACAATCTGTTTGTAATCCAGATCTTGCCTAATTCCTTCTGAAACCTAAATTTGTCCAATTTAAATCCATTACTACGAGTTCGGCTGTTTCATCTTAATATGATGTCCCTGTCTATATTACACCTCATACCTTGACCCATTTGAATACCTCTATACAAAGTGTCATCGTAAGAAAGAAAAAGATCATTAGTAACACCAACATTGTAAACAGAACAAGTTCCTCGCTGGAGCATAATTCCATTTGTGTGTGTGTGTGTGTGTGTGTGTGTGTGTGTGTGTGTGTGTGTGTTTGTGTGTGTGTGTGTGTGTGTGTGTGTGTGTGTGTGTGTGTGTGTGTGTGTGTGTGTGTGTGTGTGTGTGTGTGTGTGTGTGTGTTTGTGTGTGTGTGTGTGTTTGTGTGTGTGTGTGTGTGTGTGTGTGTGTGTGTGTGTGTGTGTGTGTGTGTGTGTGTGTGTGTGTGTGTGTGTGTGTGTGTGTGTGTGTGTGTGTGTGTGTGTGTGTGTGTGTGTGTGTGTGTGTGTGTGTGTGTGTGTGTGTGTGTGTTTTAACTGTCTGATTCAAGACGATCATATATAAGTACAAAGAGCAAAAATATTACCTTAGTTTAGGTGCACGTTAACCTCTTGCTGTGTTTCTGTGTGTGTGTGTGTGTGTGTGTGTGTGTGTGTGTGTGTGTGTGTGTGTGTGTGTGTGTGTGTGTGTGTGTTTTGTGTGTGTGTGTGTGTGTGTGTGTGTGTGTGTGTGTGTGTGTGTGTGTGTGTGTGTGTGTGTGTGTGTGTGTGTGTGTGTGTGTGTGTGTGTGTGTGTGTTTTCATCAAAATCAAGGAATAACACGTCCAATTGTATATTATAAGCCCAAGCATTTTCATGAGTTTCTTATGAAATGTTTCAATATCTGTAAAGAATTTTGGTTAACAAGTTTTTTTTTAAATTCAAATCAAGGAATAACCCGTTCAATTATATTCTAGAAGCCCGAGCATTTTGGTAATGTGTTTCTTATCAAATGTTTCAATATTTTTAAAGAATTTTGGTTAACACAAGTATTTTTCATTCAGATCAAGGAACAACTCGTCCAGTTGTATCTTAGATGCCTGAGTATTTACATAATGTGTTTCTTATCAAATGTTTCAACATTTTTAAAGAATTTCAGTTAACAGAAGTATTTTTCGTTCAAATCAAGGAACATCCCATCTAATTGTATTTTAGAAGCCCAAGCATTTTCATAATGTGTTTTTTGTAAAATATTTCAATGTTCTTAAAGAATGTAAACCCCTTTCAGGATGATATTCTGCCTTGCTCTAAATAAAATTACGCGGCGTCAGGCAGACCAAACCTACGAAAGAGACACTTAGAAAACAACAGTTCTTAGGTTAGATACCTTTGACCTCTTTAGCTTAACTTTATCCAGAGCTGAGTATAACTATTTGTGTTAATCGTAGAAAAATAAACTGCTTCATCAAAAAGGGAGACTTGAAAACTAAACAGAAATCCGGAGGAGTTAACTAATTCAGGTTTTTGTTTCTTGCACTCCCGCCACTTCCAGATAGATAAACAAGTTCCGACATCTCGAGAATAAAATCCAAACCTAATGGTTCGCATATACTACTTTTCAGGAACACACACACACACTCAGACACACACACACACACTTACACTCACATGCACACACACACACACTCACACACACACACACACACACACTCACACACACACACACACACACACACACACACACACACACACACACACACACACACACACACACACACACACACACACACACACACACACACACACACACACACACACACACACACACACACACACACACACACACACACACACACACACACACACACACACACACACACACACACACACACACACACACACACACACACACACACACACACACACACACACACACACACACACACACACACACACATAAACACACACACACACTCGCTTATTCACTCACTCTTAAAGTGTCAATAACTCCAGTAGAGCAAAATTATACAGAGTAATACAACAGGAATATTGGAACAACGAAGCGAACGAATCCAAGTTGGCGCACACAGAATATACGGTTATGATTTTTTTTTTTTTTTTTGTGGTTTCGTGTAAGTTAAGGCCACTTTTTTTGCTCAACATGATACCTCGCCGGAGATTCCAGATTTTTTTATCATCATATTTAGGGTCGACGATGCTGGAAATGCCTTTTTTCCAGACCAAACAAAATAAGCTTCCAGTTGGTCGTAACGGAAGAGAGACATTGTTAACAGATAGAATGTTGCTTGATTATGATGGTGTAATCAATAATCGGTATGCCCCTCCATCACGTTATTACCATCGATTGTGTCTACCAAGAAGATAATCTGGATCCACTTTTTGACTGTTAAAAGTTAAATAGATAAATAAATAAACAAATAGATAGATAAAAATTAAATAGAACATGCATTGATTATCTGTTGGATTTTTGTATGGGGAAGTTAATAAAAGAATTTATATTATTTGTTTGTCCCTTTTCTATGTATTTTTTTGTTATTATTTATTTATTTATTTATTTATTTATTTATTTATTTATTTATTTATTTATTTATTTATTTATTTATTTATCTATTTATTTATTTATTCATTTATTTATTTATTTATTTATTTATTTATTTGTTTATTTATTTATTTATTTATTTACTTATTTACCTATTTATTTATTTGTTTATTTGTTTATTTATTCATTTATTTATTTATTTGTTTATTTATTTATTTATTTATTTATTTATTTATTTATTTATTTATTTATTTATTTATTTATTTATTTATTTATTTATTTATTTATTTATTTATTTATTTATTTATTTATTTATTTATTTATTTATTTATTTATTTATTTATTTATTCATTTATTTGTTTATTTATTTATTTATTTATTTTAGTATTATGGGAGTTACTGGTTGACATCGATTCTTATGGAAAAACCTATACCTTTATGTAGTTTTAGATACGTTATTTATTATACTAACTTCCCCAGTAGCTTTATTCACATCTATCCATTATTTTCCGAATACCATCCGACAAGATACTGATCCATCTAGCCAGTCTTTGTGAATGGCAAAATTAGAGACTTTGGATGTTCACTGGCCGAGCAGGTTAGAGCGTCGCTACTTACGACGGAGGTTGAGGTGACCGCGGTTCGAATCTTGCCACGTGCAAGTTGGACCAAGGGCATGGGTCACTAAGTTCCACCCTACAAAGTCTTCTGTATAGGGCGCCGTTCGAACCTTCTGAGAGGGTAGAGCTCGTGACGTTGAACCGAATCACATAGCTTAACTATTCATTAAATTGCTCAGTGGCTTCATTTACATCTACCTATTATTTTCTGAATACCGTCTAACATGATGCTAATCCATCTATCCAGTCTTTGTGAATGGCATGCTATACCCGTACTGACTCACCTATCTATTCTTTCCAGAACATCAACAGATTATATATATGCTTACTGTCCTCTATCCATCTATAGAAGTAATTGGCAGAGGAAGTATAGATCCCTCCTTCACGTAAAATGTCCTTGATAAGTGATCATGTCCTTCTATTTCAGGAGTTCAGGAGTTCAGGAGTTCCACTGGAAGCAAATCATACACACAATTCTTTTCTCAAACATGCTATTAGTTTGACAGATAATCTGATCCAATATAGGAAAAGACACAATAGCCTTTCATGGAAAGTCTTAGCTCTAGGACCTTTAATACTTCTTGATGCTCCAAGCCTTTTATGTGCATCTGTACCGGGTAGGAGTTTGTATGTCGTTATCTATTACTTGATTTGATCAATATTTCTATACTTTATTTTCTGTTTTGTGGAGGAACACAATCCCCTCTTCAAGAGTAAACCACTTCAGCATAGGTCCTTCCTCCGTGGACTTTAGTCTAACTAACGACAAGCGATTTTTATTAACAAGAGAGAATGCTATATTAGTGAGCTGGTAAGGACTACCCACATTACACCAGGCCATACTGACTAACTTTGCTAATTCCATTGTGACTGAGCAAAAGTGACGGAAACTAGAAACTTTATGCTTATTTTGGTTAACTCGCCAGCCCATTTCATTTGCCTGGAGCATGCCCGTGATCTCATCCTCGGGTTAAATATATACAAAAGTAAAACATTTAATCTCCAATGGTGACGTATTTTCCAGACTTACATATTCCTTTGTTTATTAGATTATATATTTATGTGTTTATTTACTTGATTATCTATTTATTTATCTATTTATTCATTTATCTATTCATTGACTCAGTTGTATATTTGGTTACTTACTTGTTTCTTTCCTTATTCATATATTTACTTGTTTATTAATTAGTTGATTTCTTATTTAATTTAATTATTAATTCATTTTTCATTTATTCATTTATTCATTTATTCGTTTATTCATTTATTCATTTATTCATTTATTCGTTTATTCGTTTATTCGTTTATTCGTTTATTCGTTTATTCATTTATTCATTTATTCATTTATTCATTTATTCATTTATTCATTTATTCATTTATTCATTTATTCATTTGTTCTTTTGTTCTTTTGTTCATTTATTCATTTATTCATTTATTCATTTATTCATTTATTCATTTATTCATTTATTCATTTATTCATTTATTCATTTATTCATTTATTCATTTATTCATTTGTTCTTTTGTTCTTTTGTTCTTTTGTTCATTTATTCATTTATTCATTTATTCATTTATTCATTTATTCATTTATTCATTTATTCATTTATTCATTTATTCATTTATTCATTTATTCATTTATTCATTTATTCATTTATTCATTTATTCATTTATTCATTTATTCATTTATTCATTTATTCATTCAATTTCCTGGGAAATTTTTTTACTCTTTAATAACTAACGACCTGGCCTCACCTGGAATACATATCAAAATGATAGAGCGCAGCAGACTGATTTAACTTTTTCGTTGATCATGTGAGCCGGAACTAGTTCACCCAAGATTAAGTTAAAAAATAACAACGTCTGTTGGAAGAGATATAAAATGCAGAAAATAAGTGACTCAGCTTTCATCTTGTTTTGTTATATTTACGTAACATAATTGATTGTTCACAGCGATGTAGATTTAATGATGATTTATGAGAAATTTCTTTTCATTTTTATGATGCATACAGATTGTACCATGATGACGTCTAAGTTCTTTATACAAAATGGAGACTTGAAATAACCTAGGTTCTTGGTCTCCACTTGGAGTATGTTTATGTAAAGAATGATCAAAACATATTTTTTGTATAATGTTAATGCACTCACTGGAAAATATAATGTATTTACCCTTAGGGAAATGAACAAATAAACCCAAAAAGTCTTCATAATGCAGCTTGAAGCATCAGTAATAACAAGATTACATTTGCACGGGATCTCTGTCTCTTTCTTGTCCCGCTGAACTAATACTGTCTGTCTGTCTGTTTGTCTGTCTGTCTGTCTGTCTGTCTGTCTGTCTGTCTGTCTGTCTGTCTGTCTGTCTGTCTGTCTGTCTGTCTGTCTGTCTGTCTGTCTGTCTGTCTATCTGTCTGTCTGTCTGTCTGTCTGTCTGTCTGTCTGTCTGTCTGTCTGTCTGTCTGTCTGTCCGTCCGTCCGTCCGTCCGTCCGTCTGTCTGTATGTCTGTATGTCTGTCTGTCTGTCTGTCTGTCTGTCTGTCTGTCTGTCTGTCTGTCTGTCTGTCTGTCTGTCTGTCTGTCTGTCTGTCTGTCTGTCTGTCTGTCTGTCTGTCTGTCTGTCTGTCTGTCTGTCTGTCTGTGTCTGTCTGTCTATCCATCCATCCGTCTGTCTGTCTGTCTATCTGTCTGTCTGTCCGCCTATACTTTTTTATGTGTGTCTGTATGTGTGTCTTTCTGTCTCTCTACCTATCTTTCTGTCAGTCTGTCTGTCTGCCTATTTGTCTGTCTGTTTGCATATTTCTGTCTGTATACCTATCTACCTGCCGGTCCGTCTGTCTGTCTATCTGCCTATCTATCTGTCTGCCCATCTGTCTGCATGTATGTCTGTCTATATATCTATGTCTGTCTGTCTATATGTCCGTCTGCCTATCTGTCTGTCTTTGTCAATCTGTCTACCAGTATTCTGTGTGTATGTCTCTCTGTCTGTCTATTTGTTTGCCTCTCTGTTTGTCTGCTTGTCTGCCCATCTGTCTGCTTATATGTCTGTCCGTATATCTATATGTCTGCCTGTCTGTCTGTCAATCTGTCAGTCTGTCTGTCTGTCTGTCTGTCTGTCTGTCTGTCTGTCTGTCTGTCTGTCTGTCTGTCTGTCTGTCTGTCTGTCTGTCTGTCTGTCTGTCTGTCTGTCTGTCTGTCTGTCTGTCTGTCTGTCTGTCTGTCTGTCTGTCTGTCTGTCTGTCTGTCTGTCTGTCTGTCTGTCTGTCTGTCTGTCTGTCTGTCTGTCTGTCTGTCTGTCTGTCTGTCTGTCTGTCTGTCTGTCTGTCTGTCTGTCTGTCTGTCTGTCTGTCTGTCTGTCTGTCTGTCTGTCTGTCTGTCTGTCTGTCTGTCTGTCTGTCTGTCTGTCTGTCTGTCTGTCTGTCTGTCTGTCTGTCTGTCTGTCTGTCTGTCTGTCTGTCTGTCTGTCTGTCTGTCTGTCTGTCTGTCTGTCTGTCTGTCTGTCTGTCTGTCTGTCTGTCTGTCTGTCTGTCTGTCTGTCTGTCTGTCTGTCTGTCTGTCTGTCTGTCTGTCTGTCTGTCTGTCTGTCTGTCTGTCTGTCTGTCTGTCTGTCTGTCTGTCTGTCTGTCTGTCTGTCTGTCTGTCTGTCACGCACGCGTGCGCTCTCTCCGGCTTCTAGATCACGCACAGCCTCGAGGGTATTAGAGAACCCAAACGTCACCCGTAGTCAGGTATGCAGAAGTTGTTCTGACTTCCACAGCATTTGCATAATTTTCCACTCTCGTCTTATACCGTGTTTTCCTTAAATACGAGACTTATTTCCTGTAACAGTTTGCGACTGTTAACAGGAATGATGCTTAGTTGCATCGTTTCTGTGAAATTCCTTCAAGATGAAGATAGTTTCGTCTGAGGACATTCAAAGTGAAATGTGTGTAGTTGATTCCTGTAATAGACTTCGAGGATCTGCAAGGTTCATTGAGGTTCTCTGTCACGCCATATCGAATCAAAAGGAGGTTCTCCCCTTCAAGAAATTTACAGAAGATAAGCTTATAGTTTGGTCGTATATCTTATGCCTCTTGGATCAATTTAACTAATCCTGAAGGAAACTGTCATTATGTTGGTTAGTTCCATGAAGGGTTCTACATATATCTCGTTTTGGGTCCGGAAACTTAATAACTTGAATCCATCTTAGTTAACCCTAGTTTATTTTCATCATCAGAAGTGACTGGGTAACCTCTACCTATCCTGTGATCCTTAGGTGGTTTGTTAGGGCACCAATATTGCCTAACAATCTCGCGCCTTCCTCCGCGATCCTCTGCAGCCCTCTCAGATGTGGCGAATGACAGGCTTGACCACTCTCTGATGCTGTCTTCCCATCTCTTCTTATGTCTACTTCTCCTTCCTCCTGGTACAGTGCCTTTCAGGATGGTCTTGGTCATCGGGTCTTGTGATGTGTCTGTACCAACCGTGTTTTCTTTCCTTAACAAAGGTGAGAAAATCTTTGAATGGACCATTGGTATTTCAGACTTTTTCTCACTTCCTCATTGGTGATATGGTCCTTGTACGAGATGTTGAAGATCTTGACTGGGTAATCTAAACCTGTTATTGATATTAAACAACTTTGATACTCTCACCTCACCACCCCACTCCCACATCGTGGGAAGTGAGAAACCACTGGATTCTTTAAACAATGGTAGGTCGTCTCTTCGCCTGGCCCGTGGTGTCGGGAACCAACGCGACATAGCCTGCAGCAAGTCCCGGGAATCGAACTCACGACCACATCCTCATGAGCTCAACACGATATCCACTGGGCTACCACGTAATCTGTCTTTGATATTAGCACTGATATTTTATTCAGTTTATTTTATATCAACATTGGTATCAATAGGTGCTTATACTAATATCAACATAAATATTAACATTGATACATTGATCAATATTGACCATTCTTAGTATTAGATTTTAAATTAAACTATATATATTCTATACTGAGAGAATTAACATTGTCACCACTGAGTATGATTCACTCAAAGAAAATAGTGAAGAAGAAAAAGTCACTGGGCATAAAACACTCATAGATGAAATTAAAAATAAATAAATAAATGAATAAATAGATAAACAAACAAATAGATAAATAAATAGATAAATATGTAAATAAATAGATAATAAATGAATAGATAGATAAACAATAAATAAATGAATAAATAGATATATAAATAAATAAATGAATAAACAAATGATAAATAAATAATATGTAAAGAAAGAAAGAAAGAAAGTAAACAAGTAATAGATAAATAAATAAATAAACAATAAATGAATGAATAAATAAATGAATAAATAAGTAGAAAAAAATAAAAAACAAAAAACAAAAAACAAAAATCGGGGGACCCAGATTCAACAGGGCATCTCCTCTGACCGCAAAAGATACTACTCGTTTGCAAGAGCAATCAAGTTCGCGCATCAAAACTTGATTCATAGGAATTCTCAAGAGATGATGAGGAGGGGCTTCCTAAGTTCCTTTATGGACTTTGCGAGTCTTTTATGAGGACATCAGGTACTCATAAAATGACTGTTTAATGCTAATCGACCGAGCGTTATGAGCGGGTTTTGTGAGAGAGGATGGCGCAGGCAAGACCGTAGTTGACAAGGGTTGTATGTCATCTGTCTACCACCTTCAGTACGGGGACCAAGGACGGACACCTGCAAGATGGACAGTAAAGCTAAAGAACTAATGGTGGATACCTGTTTGTATGTGGTGGTCCTGCAAAATAGACAGCAAAGTTACCCATTTTCAAAATCCGTCAGCCCCCTCGCCGCCATCTGAAGGTGGAACCCTGAAGGGTTGACATACGGTCTCAGGACTGGACCAAGATCTTGGTCGACCAGCTAAAACTGTATTTCTTTGACATTTTTGTATATGGACGTCTGACAACCGGCGACTGCTCCCGGTGATATGGAAACACTCCCACAATGATACAACACAGATATTATTATGAAACCTCTTGCCAGACACTATGGGGTTGGTTTTTTTTTTTTTTTTTTTTTTTTTTTTTTTTTTTTTTTTTTTAGTATAACTCGAGGCAACAATTATTGTCACTGATATGATGGGACCTTCTTGTTTATAGGGAATTCACTGGTTTATGTACAGTAGCATGTGCAGGAGCATCATTGTCTTTATCAAGGTATTTTACTGTATATGTCTTCTTTTCGTGGGTGTCAAAGGATATTCTTGTCTCCTACTATTTCCTCAACAATAATCAAAGCTTCTATCCTTGGGGATATAATCACACCTAAGATGTTGGTGTGATAGCGTGGGTAGATGAAAAGTTTAAAGAGAAAGGACAGACTGAAAATTAAAAGTCATCATTATTCTTCTTGCAGTGAAGTCAGTCATAGAATAATGCTGCATGTCTTTGGTTCATAGAAGTATCACTAAAATGGGATGTGTATCTACAGACGTGAAAATATGTAGAAAGATATGTGATGTATACATGTACATATATATATATATATGTATATATATGCATATATACATATATATATACATATGTATATACATATATATATACATATGTATATGTATATATACATATATATATAAAATATATATGTATATATATATATATACATATGAATATATGTATATATGTATATATATATATATATGTATATATATACATATATATATATGCATGTTGAATTAAATACGACAGCATTCTGACAGTTGTTCAACTTTTTTTTATGTTTTCTGTAGCTGTCGTATTCAATTCAACATGCATCAAAGAAAACCTGCTTCCTTATTTCACGAATATATATATATATATATATATATGTATATTATATATAATTATATACGTACACACACACACACACACACACATATATATATATATATATATATGTATAAACATATATATATACATATATATATATGTATATATATATGTATATATACATATATATATATATATATATATATATATATATATATATAAGTGCTCTTGTTCATTATTTCAATTCAGGAATATAAGAAAATATTAGTGGAGGGAATAAGGAACATAGAGAATAAAAATGAAAAAAAGAGACCTAGGTGAGAGTTCTGAAAAATATCTGTAGGTAAGATAAGAAGTCGTAAACAGAAAAATTATAGGATATCTTGATGAGGTCTTGGCTTGAAAATTAGATACAGAGTTCAGGGAACAAAAGATGGAAAGGTGTACGTAGCGTACGTGGGTCTAAAGATAGTGTATAATAAGATGAATTGAGACCTATACAAAATAAGTGAGTTATACCACGACGAGTAGGAGGTTGTGAGTTCGATTCCCGGGACCCGCTGCGTGCTTCTTTCGTTGGTTCCCGACAGCCGTGGGCAGGCGGGAAAGTGACCCATAAATCGGCCTTAAAAAAGAAAAAAAGAAAAAAAAAGTGATCAAATAAATGCTGAGGAGTATAAGTAGTAGCCTACTTATGAAATATTTTAGAAAGGTGATGGAAAAGTATCAGTGTGAAGGCATGGTAGAGGCAGAAATGTGTGATGTCTCATTGTATGTTCAACATATTTACGAACATCATAACATAAGTAAAATGGATGTCAGAAAGCAAAAATAAAGCCGTGGGGGGAGATATGGTAGGCTGTAAAATGAAATTAAATAGTTTCTGTGAATAATGCGGTGTTAGTAGAGAAAGGGAGAAATGCTGCAGATCCTGATGGAGAGCTTTGGAGAGATGTGTGAAAGGAGGAAGAAAAGAGTAAGTGTAAACAGGAGCCGGGTTATAAAAATGGAGAATAGAGGAAGGGGAGTTTTCAATATTGAGCTGAGATAGGAGGGGAACAAATTAAGTTCAGGTAGGGGAGCAGAGAGAAGGGAAATGGTATAAGTCTCGCTGAATATGACATACATATAAAAAGATATAACCTAAACAATTATATCCATACAATTATATCACTTGTCATGCAAAAAGGGAATTTAGGGCTGATAAATTTAAACCTATTGTATAAAGATTTCTCCACTAAGAACATTAGCCAATGCCACTACTTTTGACCTTTGTGATATCATAGCATCCAGTAATACTCTTTGATTTTCAGACCTTGGTTTGGATGATAAGGACGATTCGAAGCCCATGGCTTCTACGTGTCACATGCTTGTATTACTTTTTTTTAATTCACAAATATAAATGCTAGGAAAGTCAAAGAAATCAATTAATAATATGATGCAATAATGCTATTAGGAGTTTTGGTTTAAGGAATGCTAGCGTGGACGGAAATGTGGAGTGAATATTCAGATTATGTAAATTAAATTATATTGATTCGGGATTACCACGGAAGGCAGGAGCTAATGTTAATATTTCTCACAAATGCTCACCATTCTGCAACTCTGGGCTCTGACCTTGCTTGGCAGCTACACATATCAGCTGCTTTTGCTGACAGCTACTCTCCATGGATATCTGAGCTGCTCGAGCAATGGCTACTGGTAGGCCACCTTGGTATAAGCTTATACCTCCCAAAAGTGCATATTGAAAAAAAAAAAAAAAAAATATATATATATATATATATATATATATATATATATATATATATATGTATATATATATATATATATTCTCCCCTTTGCAAAGGAGAACGTTGATCAAAAAATAATTTGAAGTTACATTACACCATACTATGTTATACATATCAAGTAAAATGTGCGCGGACACACGCGCGCGCGCACACACACACACACACACACACACACACACACACACACACACACACACACACACACACACACACACACACACACACACACACACACACACACACACACACACACACACACACACACTCCCCCACTCACTCATATACACACACAATCACACAAATACACACATTCACGCACACGCACACAAAATCAAAACTTGAAGACCTAAGCTGACTCTGTATAACTTGTGTAAAATGCCCGAGAGGCTTGACTTCGGTTGATGAGCGCTCCCGTCCCATCCCTCATTTTCATTTTTTTTTACGTGAAATTGTTAGCCTTTACTAAAACTGTATTTGCATAATGTGCCATAGCATTAACGAGACTACCTCGGTCACCCTTGTACTATTACGATAAAACATAGCACACGAACACACGCGCACGCGCGCACACACGCACACACGCACACACACACACACACACACACACACACACACACACACACACACACACACACACACACACACACACACACACACACACACACACACACACACATACATACACACACACGCGCGCACACGCACACACACACACACACACACACACACACACACACACACACACACACACACACACACACACACACACACACACACACACACACACACACACACACACACACACACACACACACTGTGTGTGCGCGTGTGTGTGTGTGTGTGTGTGTACACTTTCTACACTATACTACTCGTATGTAAACCTTTCTTCGTATTCAAATATAAAATATTTACCGGTTTAACCAGAATGAAATAAGTAAAGCGTACCATCTAGCTGTGGAGGTTTCTTATTATTGCATCAGTCCTTAACCTCAGAAACTTTTAGCAATTTATTAAAATCGCTTATCAGTAGAAAGGCTGGAGATATGCGAATATGTTCCCCGTGTTGGATGAGTAATTCTCTTAATTTATAATTTTACAGATCTTTTTTAGAACCATCGCTATATCATATTAAATTATTTTACTTAATTCCGGGGTAGCCTTCTGGGTTAGAGTGTTTTAGCAAAATATATTAACAATTTTAATATTTTTGCATGCTATAACGAAATCATAATAACAACTTCTAACAACTATGTTTTTTTTTATTTTCCATTAACATGGATTTTGGATGAGTGATTGATGGATACAGGGTCGGTATATACTTTAACTCGGCACCCACCCTATTATAAGGAGGGGAGAAGAGATTAACAATAATGATGTCCTTCACAGACTTTAACTTGATTAAATCTAGATGCTTCATCTAGTTCTAAAAGGACCTTAATTAGTCGAGTTTCTTTTGAATAACACCGATCAGGAGCCTATTTCAAAGATATATATTTGTTTGAACAAATTGATTAAGCGGCTTTATCTACGGGACTCAAACCCTAGATTTTGAGACATGAGGTTAGGGCGCTACCGACTACGCCACGGCGAATGTACAACAGAAGCCTCTTGAAGCTCATCCTGCAGTTCCCCGACATCAACTCTCGTGATCCTTGTCTCTTTTTCATCGAGTCCATCATAGTCGTCCATATTGTGTAGTTATACTCAGGTAAGTAGTGACCTTTACTTTGTAATGGTGAAATGTCTTTCAAGCATTGGAACATTCACTATCAAGCCTTTTAACCCTCTCCATCATAGTCGTTCATAATCGTATAATTTTACTCGGATAAGAAGGGACCCTTATTTTGTAATGATGAAATGTCTTTCAAGCATTGGCACATTCAATATCGAGCCTTTTTAACCCTCACCATAGAGACTAAATTCCTTTGTCTTTCGCCGTTTTCAATACGGACACGAACTTTCCAGATCTTTCTCCTCTACGAACACATTTTTTTGTTTCTTTTCTTTTTTTTTCAGGTACGAAACCTAGATAATTCCTGGACTATTTTCCCTCACACACCTTATCTCCAACCTCTATTTGAATAATTAGAATATGACTTCACTTACATAAAGCACGGCTTCTCTAAGAACATTTGAACAGTATGTATAACATTTATATAAGCTTACAATCTTTTAGTTCATCGTTTAGCGTTGCTACATACGACAGAAAGATAATTAATTTGATATTAAGAGATTTGAAAAATAAGACATTGTAATCGAAGACGTTTTTACTCTTAACGGTCGGAGCTGGTGAAGGCCGCAGAAATCCGTGGAAGCCCAGTATGATAACCCTTCCAGCTGAATGAAGAAGTTTGGAATTGTCTGAGGAATTCTCAGGATATATCACCAGTATGGCCACTCCTTGGCTTCCACCCCCCACCCCACCCCCAAAGATCTTGGGATTTTGGGTATCATCTTGGATATAAATTGTAAAGAATTAACAAATCTTGGATTTTTTCGCCAAGATTTGTTAACATTTTACAATTTATATCCAAGATTCTAAGATGATGGCAAAAATCCCAAGATCTGGGGGGAAAACCCAAGGAGTGGCCACACTGTATATCACCCTCTTGAGGAGGTATAAGAAAACCTTCGCGAGCTCTTTACTTAATCGCCCGTATACCTCTCCGCTCAACTGTTAGATGCAAGTAGATTTCTCCCCCTTCTCTGTTTCCCTCTTAAAAGACACTCGAAGTTCAGCCTTTCTTCATTTACTTTCCGCTCATTCAACCAATCCTGTCTGTATTTTATTGCAAATCTATCTATCTATCTATCTATCTATCTATCTATCTATCTATCTATCTATCTATCTATCTATCTATCTATCTATCTATCTATCTATCTATCTATCTATCTATCTATCTATCTATCTATCTATCTATCTACCAATAGGCTTCTTCCCCCTTATAAGGGAGGTAGCCAAATCAAAAGGGATAAGGCACCCACTCCCACCCACTCCACTCCCACCCACTCCACTCCCACCCACCACCCTTGTTTTCCTCTCGTCTTAGCTCCTCTTGGATGACGGGTCATCCCTGTATCCTGCCCACTACCTTAGGTCAGAAGCAATGCAGTAAGGCACAGCACATCCACATCTTGCACACAAGTGAGAGCCTCAAGTGTGGCTAAAACTGGCTAGTGATTGTCGAGTTTATTATTGTTACAGAATGCGCTGGATATGAGAACAGTTGAGGACTAAAGGTGGGGGCACACAAGACATATCTCGCTTGCATACTACTTGCTTTTGCTACTTGCTTTTGCTACTTGCTTTTGCTACTTGATTTTGCTACTTGCTTTTGCTATTTCGTTTGAGGAGAAACGACTTTGGGTGTGATCTTTTTGTTTTTCCAAATATCAAATTACTCTTGAGTCATATAATGAGAAGCTGAATGACGAACTAAGAAATTAACCATGTACGAATGTTTGACAAATTATTATTGAGATGTTCTTGTAGAAGTCTAGAACATTGTAACCAAAGTAATTTCTACTTAAACGAAGCAAATGCATACAAGTCTAGTGTGCCGTCACATCAAAGCTCATTGCTAACCAAGCTTCAGGCATTTCACTGCAGGAGGACCTATTTCCTTTGTTACTGAAGGGAGAGTACACAGCTGAATCAAATAGCCTGGCATCTGGCTGACTAGCTTCCACCTAAGGGGAGTTGTATGCTATTAAATGCAATGTTGCGAGATTTACGATACTGTACCTGCTATTGGAAATAAATTCTCTTTAAGATTAATGTTAACCTCTCTCTCTCTCTCTCTCTCTCTCTCTCTCTCTCTCTCTCTCTCTCTCTCTCTCTCTCTCTCTCTCTCTCTCTCTCTCTCTCTCTCTCTCTCTCTCTCTCTCTCTCTCTCTCTCTCTCTCTCTCTCTCTCTCTCTCTCTCTCTTTCTCTCTCTCTCTCTCTCTCTCTCTCTCTCTCTCTCTCTCTCTCTCTCTCTCTCTCTCTCTCTCTCTCTCTCTCTCTCTCTCTCTCTTTCTCTCTCTTTCTCTCTCTTCCTTTCCCTCTTCCTCTCCCTCTCCCTCTCCCTCTCCCTCTCTCTCTCCCTCTCCCTCTCCCTCTCCCTCTCCCTCTCCCTCTCCCTCTCCCTCTCCCTCCTACCTCATCCCTCTCCCTCTCCCTTATCCCTACTTCCTTCCCCGTCCTCCTTCTCTCAAACGTCTATTACTTCTGTTGGTTAAAAAAGAATCAACCCATAGCCTTACAGCGACTTACTGTAAACTGAACAAGATAAACTAAAGTTAACCCAAATAAGAAATATAACATATGTCACAATAGGAATGACACTTGTAATCACACTAATGTTCCCCTAAGCTGGCTCCACTCGCTGATGCCAGCAAGAGTGAAGCATACACTGTATGGTAGCACAATACCATGGGATATAACTTCACTTCCTTTCTCCGAGTGGTGGGTTAATTTCATCCGTCCTTCCAATGTCACGGTCCATAGGGCAAAGGTGAAGCTCTGAATCGAGGCCTGGCGTCTCTTGGTACAGACGCCTCACCACTCCGGACGATCTGTCCTCCCCTTTTGCCCTGTCCTCTTGAAACGCGGCTCATACTCTTTGCAACCCCCTTAGCTAATCTGCTAATGCCATCTAATTCAAGCCTATGAGGCTACCTCACAGCTACATGGAACGCCACACTCTCTTTTAACCTCTCCGCCCTCCCCCACCCTCCTCCCAAAGGGTGATTACCCTTCCCCTGAATATATTCTTTGACCTCAGGGAAAGTAAGTTCTCGAAAGAGCGTTAGCCTATGGAAGAATCTTAATTATCTCAGAAACAGAATATTACGCTCTATGCTGAATAAAATTGAACGGGTTTAGAAGAATTTGGTAATGGCGAAGAAGTAGTTTTTTGACGTCTATGTTCTACTTTTCACTATAATCTAGCTACCACTAGGCTCTTATAATTAGCTACAATAACTCATCTCGATGAACCTTTTGGCGCATTTATCTAATTATCTTTTGGCGGCCTCATTCACTTTAAGAAAACCAGTATAAATCTCAAACGTTTAAGAAGAAACCGATTAATATTTTTATTTTATCCCATTTGTGCCTTGATTGTCCCATTCACCACGTCTATCCACTTCATTTTCGGTCTTCCCCTCAAGTTCACTCCATCCATTTCTGCAAAACGAGCTTGGAAGGCAGAGGAGTTTGAAGTGAACTTGAGGTGGAAGACCAAGGATGAGATGGATGGATGGAATGAAAGCCTAATCCCATCTCTTCCTTTCCTCTCCTTTCCCCTTCCCATATTTCTCCTTTTCATTTCCTTCTTGCATCTCTTCCTCGTTTTCTTCTCCATTCCCCGTTTTCTTTCTCCCTTTTTCTCCCTCGTCCCTTTCCCTTCCCCACATCCTGTCTTCCAGCACATCCCGCCCTCGTCAATAACAATCAACCTGAT
>NC_134819.1:38375202-38380202 GCF_046742065.1 Oratosquilla oratoria | reverse complement strand
TTATTCTTTCCTTCAATTCCTTCTCCTCCTCTTCTTCTTCCGCAACCTCTTACTTTTTTTTTTCCTCAACCTCCTAATTTTTTTCCTATCCAGGACCTTCTCTTATTTCTTGTCTCCTTTTCTATCCTCTTTCCATTTTCCTCTTTCAGCTTTTCTTCTCTCTTTCCTTTCCCCTTTCCTCTTTCCCTTTTTCCTTTTGCTTTTTCCCTCTGTCCTCTTTCGTTTTTCCTCTTCTGTCTCTTCTTTCTTCTTTTCTCATCTTCCTCTTCCTCTCCTTATCCTCCTCCTACTACTACCCCTTCTCTTTATATTCCTTTTCCTCTTCCTCATCTTCCTCTTTTTTTTCCTTCCTTTTTCTTACAACCTTTCCCCCCTCTCTTCTCCTTTTGCATATCGGCCTCTTCTCTTAATCCTCCTCCTCTTGATTCTTCTCCTTGCCCATCCCTCTCTTCCGTTTACTCCTCCTCCTCCACTTCCTACTCCTTTTCATTCTTCTCCCACCCTTTCCCCTTCTACCATTTCCTTCCACTCCTCCTTTTCCTACTCCTTCTCCTTCTTGTCCTTCCCATTCTTCCATTTCTTCCCACTCTTCTTCCTACTCTTTCTCCTTCTTCTCCTTCCCCTCCCTCTATTTCCTTCCACCCCTCCTCTTCCTCATCCTTCTCCTCCTTCTCCTCCTTCCCCTTCTTCCATTTCCTTCCCCTTCTCCTCTTCCTACTCCTTTTCCTCCTTCTCCTCCTTTCCCTTCTTCCATTTCCTTCTTCTTCTCTTCCAATTCCTTTTCCCCTTTCTCCTCCTCCTTATTCCGTTTCGCTTCCACTTCTCCTCTTCCTACTCCTTCGCGATCCTCTCTCCGTTCTCACCTCTCCTGTTTTGTTTCATCCTCTCCCCTTCTCATCTCCGCCACAAAGGCTCTCCACCACCCTCTCCCAACATGATAAGCCAACATCATACAGCCTCACTATCCTTACTTCACTTTAAACCAGAACGACCCTTGCTCTTCCTCCTGCCTTCTACTACCATCCTCCTCATATTTCCCCTACCTCATCTCCTCTTCCTCCTCCTCCTCCTCTTCTTCTTCTCCTCTCCCTCCGTTACCTCCTCTGTGTTCTCTTCTAGCACGTTCTAGCCACAGACAAGTCGGCAGGACATTAGCGTCGCACGTATATATCAAGGAGCCACCATGCTACCTCGGCACAACAACAAATGCTTCTTCTCGCCTTTTGTCATTTTTCTTGCTTCTTCGGGCTTCTCTTGCTTCTCCTCCTCCGGTTCTTTCCCGTGAACGCCATCTCTCTTGTCTTCGCAGATATATTTTTCCTCCCGGGCCAAGGCTCCTGGGTCCAGGTTGTTGTCACCTTTGCTTTGAATCTTAGCCAACGTGAGATATGTGTCTGGAGGACCCGAGTAAGGTTCACAGTGTTCCTGCGCCTAGTACTTGGAATCATCAATGAAAAGGGAGCATATTATTCATTCTTTTAACGTCCTGAGGCCCATAAAAACCTCTACTCCTACCCGCTTAATGTGTGCCGTTTCTATACAACTTATGGAGAGTTCTTGGGCTTAATACACACATTTTTGTATTTTCACAGTGTATTTTGTATTTTCACAGTGTTCCTGCGCCTAGTACTTGGAATTATCAATGAAAAGGGAGCATATTATTCATTCTTTTAACGTCCTGAGGCCCATAATAACCTCTACTCCTACCCGCTTAATGTGTGCCGTTTCTATACAACTTATGGAGAGTTCTTGGGCTTAATACACACATTTTTGTATTTTCACAGTGTATTTTGTATTTTCACAGTGTTCCTGCGCCTAGTACTTGGAATTATCAATGAAAAGGGAGCATATTATTCATTCTTTTAACGTCCTGAGGCCCATGAAAACCTCTACTCCTACCCGCTTAATGTGTGCCGTTTCTATACAACTTATGGAGAGTTCTTGGGCTTAATACACACATTTTTGTATTTTCACAGTGTATTTTGTATTTTCACAGTGTTCCTGCGCCTAGTACTTGGAATTATCAATGAAAAGGGAGCATATTATTTATTCTTTTAACGTCCTGAGGCCCATAAAAACCTCTACTCCTACCCGCTTAATGTGTGCCGTTTCTATACAACTTATGGAGAGTTCTTGGGCTTAATACACACATTTTTGTATTTTCACAGTGTATTTTGTATTTTCACAGTGTTCCTGCGCCTAGTACTTGGAATTATCAATGAAAAGGGAGCATATTATTTATTCTTTTAACGTCCTGAGGCCCATAATAACCTCTACTCCTACCCGCTTAATGTGTGCCGTTTCTATACAACTTATGGAGAGTTCTTGGGCTTAATACACACATTTTTGTATTTTCACTAAAACGCTGGCACTTTAGGTATGATTTATTTGCAGGAATTTAGTTTTCCAGCGCTTCTATAATGGTAAATTATCTCGGACGTGGTTTTATTTAATTAACGGACTGCCTTTTTAACCACATGAATTATGGATGGATGTAACTAATGACACTCATTTCAAATCTGCGCCTGTACTGTTGGTACCTAAGCCTAAGTGCAAACTGAGACAGAGGCGACAAAGGCAATACAGCAGAAAAGCAGAGAGCAAAAGCAGACTTCCGATTGCTCAAGTTAGGTCCAGTTTGAACTTCTCTCTCGCTTGCAATGCTCCTAGATGTGTTACCTACCTCAGCATTTTTAGTGAGAGAAAATTTCAAGCTGTACTTCAGTTCAACAACTAGAAGTCTACCTTTGCTCTGTGCAGTGTTACCTGCGTCTCAGATAGCTCTTAGGCTCATGGTTAAACAGATCTATTAAGCTGATCATGTTATCTGTCTAACAGAGAAAGAAGGGAAGAAAGTGGGGAGCATATATCAGGAGGCGCGTAGCCGTGGCCAAATCAACTCTGTCCTATGCCATTAGAGTGTCAGGGTAATCAACAATCACTGCTGAGAATTGGAGAAAAGTGCGGGATTCGAACATGTGACCAGGAAGATACGAAAACCCGCACGCTTCCGATTGCGCTATCAGCGCACGGAAGAAGAGAGTTTAGACTTCAACTTGAGAGTTTTTTGCAAGGAGGTAGTGGTAAAATGCTGCAGCGTCTGAAGAACGTTTTCTGGGAGAGAAAGAAAATATGAGTAACTGTGATTAATAGTAATCTCGAAAAAGCTGAGGAAAATGGAGGAAATGCTCTCGCATCTTTAGGGTCAAAGGTTTGCCTAAATTGAATGAAATTACCAGTTGTTATCTTGAATCATCTTCTAAAAAGGCCATAAATAGCACAATTCTTCCAAAGAGCTTAATCAAGATGACTTTTAACCTAAATGCTTCCCTATTTAGAATGGTTAACGAATGAAATAGATTTTGTAGCCTTGCAGTGAGCACTGAAACTATCGATTGTTTTAAGAGACAGATAACTTTATGGATGGAGACGAGAAGTGGTGATAGACATGGATCTGCCTAATGTTGGCCTTATAGTCTCCTTCACTTTTATATTCATATGTCCTCAAGTAGGACAAAATTGTTTGGAGCTAGTATGTAAATATGAAAAAGGTATGAAATAAAATAAAATAAAAACAAAACAAAAATATAGGTAAATGTATAATGGACAATCTTATACATGACAAAACGCACGGAAATGGAGGAATTAAAAACAATAATAAGGACGAAGGACGCGAGAAGGGCGGCTGCAACAGCGAGGAAATAATGAGGAAGAATGCATCTGGTCAGATGACAGAGACATGTAAAAGAAATAGGAATGTCATAATATATGATATCACGCATTGAAAACCCACTGTTGAAGTGAAAAAAAAAAATTCACTCATTGTGAATTTCTGCAACTGTTCTACTTTTTATCTTGTCAATGGCACATAAATATGAAGGAGGAGGAGAAGAAGGAGAAAGAGAAAAAAAAAAGAGAAGAAGAAAAACTAAATTAATGAATAAAGAAGAAAAGAGGGAGTATCGACTGGGTTTCCGTCCCGCTTCGGTCCATGACGCCTGAAATGGTAAATCAAAACAAGACAGCAAAACCCCAAGAATTCACCGTGGACACCAACAGCAGGTATCATCCCAGTCATGCTGCAAACATTATATATATATTTTTTTTCTATCTAACATAACAAAAACCTTTCCTGTGGACACGCATTTGAAACTATCCACCTACTTTTTTTTTTTTTAAGCCCTTCTGTGGACACACACTTGATGCTATGGTTACCTATGTGTTCAATATAGTGATAAACTTCACATATTTTATCCTGACTATCATGGTGTGATTTTGTTTATATATTTTTTTCCTTAGGGGGTCCGTCATTCCACTAAAGAAAATATAGTTTCAAATAAAGCTTGTGGCTAAAAGCTTACCTCTATAACCACGTTGTACTTTGTATCTTATTGGCAAATGCCTTACGCTAGACTACTGTGGTCAGGAACCTCTCAGCATATTATATAGATATACTATATAATAATAATAATAATAATAATAATAATAATAATAATAATAATAATAATAATAATAATAATAATAATAATAATAATAATAATAATAATAATAATAATAATAATAATAATAATAATAATAATAATAATAATAATAATAATAATAATAATAATAATAATAATAATAATAATAATAATAATAATAATAATAATAATAATAATAATAATAATAATAATAATAATAATAATAATAATAATAATAATAATAATAATAATAATAATAATAATAATAATAATAATAATAATAATAATAATGATACTAATAATAATAATAATAATAATAATAATAATAATAATAATAATAATAATAATAATAATAATAATAATAATAATAATAATAATAATAATAATAATAATAATAATAATAATAATAATAATAATAATAATAATAATAATAATAATAATAATAATAATAATAATAATAATAATAATAATAATAATAATAATAATAATGATAATAATAATAATAATAATAATAATAATAATAATAATAATAATGATAAT
>NC_134819.1:38365202-38367702 GCF_046742065.1 Oratosquilla oratoria | reverse complement strand
ATATATACACATATATGTGTATGTATATATATAAACATATCCATATATATGTGTATATATATATATATATATATATATATATATATATATATAACATATACAACTTTTTTCTATTAACAACCGTTTAAGCTATTAATTTGTTAATTCATATATTTATCAATTCGTTTGTTTATTAATTTGCTTTATCTTGTTTTATCTGTTTATAATTTTCTTTTTATAAACAATCTCTGAGCCTCCTGTTGATACAATTCTTTCTACTTAAGATTTTTCTTTTATGAAAAAAATGAAATAATAATGTAAAGAATTCTGCCATTAGCAGACCACTATGTAAAAGAATTCCACTATTAGCCCTCAGATTAGTGAGGCAATCAGCAAAGCAAACAACCAATTAGTTAGTCACTCAAATTCAGTAAATTAATCAGTCAACGAGTCAATTTACTAATTAATCAGCCAAGCGATCGATAAAGCCGTTAAAGTTGCATAGCTCCTGACAACACATATTCAACAATTTCTCTGTATACAATGTTGCAATGTTGACATAACGCTACAGTGGACAGCATATGCAACGTCCACTGTAACTTCAGCCTTATCACCATAATGCTTACCCAGAGGCTCTCGTAAGCTCTTGTAAAAGATATCGACTATGTCAGACTTAACAGATTTTATTCTCTCTAATTCCAAACAAGCCAGATTTATTTCTTCTTTTACCCATTTTCAAGAGTCTGTTTGTGCATTTGAGAAAAGCTAGCCACCGACGTACCCAAAGGATCAAATAAGACTACAAAAACTAATAAATAAACAAATAGATAAATAAATAAATAGATAAATGAATAGATAGATAAATAAATGAGTAAATAAATAAACAAATAAATAAATGAATAAGTAAATAAATAGATAGAAAAGTAATAGATAAATAAATAAATAAGTAAATAATAAATAAATGAATAAACATGTGTATGTAAATAAATATATAAATAAATGAATAAGTAAATAACTGAATAAATAAATAAATAGATAAATAAATAAATAAATACACATATAAATAGATAAATAAATAAAGATATGAATAAATTGATAAGTAAATCAGACTTTGCCAACAGATGTCTCTGTTTCTTGTTCGGAATTTGAAACTCTTCACGAATATCACTCGTGTTGCAAAATAATATTCTGTCCAAGCCGAAATAACAGAACATTAGATAGAATAAATGAGTAAATAGATAGAAAAGTAATGAATAAATAGATAAATAAGTAAATAACTGAATAAGTATATAAACAAATAGGTAAATAAATGAATAAACAAATAAATACACATATAAATAGATAAATAAATAAAGATATGAATAAATTGATAAGTAAATCAGACTTTGCCAACAGATGTCTCTGTTTCTTGTTCGGAATTTGAAACTCTTCACGAATATCACTCGTGTTGCAAAATAATATTCTGTCCAAGCCGAAATAACAGAACATTAGAATATATCTAAGAATCAGTTAATACTAGTCATTTTATACACACTCAGTTCATTCACATTTTCATTTCACAAAAGAATAACATTTATTTTTTTATTTTCAGGAATGCTGAATCACAGATGCAAGCTGTCGTAGGATATTAGTCAATATATCAAGCCTCTTCCTACACCTGTCCGTGTTTTGACTTTTTTATTTATTTATTTTTTACATCTATCATTTTTGGTTATATTCATCAAAGTTCAATTTCTTTTCACTGTTTTTATTACTATCATTATTCTTTTTCATCGTTTTATTCACCAAATTACTGACAATCTGTCATCCATTTCCATATTTTTTTCAATCTAGACATGACACAAATATATTCGTATACACTTGCTGCCTGATAAGTTCGTACACGACTTTACTTCTTTTGAGGGGGTTTTGGGCACGGAAAGTTTTTTTTTTTTTTTTAAGATGAGGTTAGAGGTTTCGAGGTTTTTATAGAAAATACGGAGTTCCAACTTGTCCTCGGGGTATTTAGGACGGCTTCCACGTTCAACTATTTCCCTTAAGACTCTTTCATCAGTATGGTATGCTGTACTCAATGCAAGATCTATAATGCCCAAAACCCCCTCAAAAGAAGTAAAGTCGTGTACGAGTTTATCTGCCCGCACGAAGACTGTGAGCTTCGTCCTTCTTCCTATATAGGAATGACGACAACTTCTCTTTCCCGACGCCTCACTTGTCATTTACATAACAGAGCCCCAAAAGAAACATTTTTTCAGATACAAAGGATTACAAAGGCGGAGCATACCGACAGGAGACCTTTTGGTCCATATCTAGGTCGAATGCGCAAAAAAAATAGAAATAATAATAAAATAACAAATAAAAAACTATAATAATGTAAATAACAAATAAAATACATAAATAAATGCATAGGTATAGTTAAATAATAAACAAACAGGTAAATAGTAAATAATAATAAATTGACATATAACTAATGATAAATGAAAATCAGATAGACAAATGATAACAAAACAAAAACAAATAATAT
>NC_134819.1:38342702-38360202 GCF_046742065.1 Oratosquilla oratoria | reverse complement strand
GAGTTATGGTGATGAAAAGCAGACTGGGATTACATAAAGAAATGGACCAATACAAAAAAAAAAAAATACTGCCATCAAATATATAATATGTGTAATGTATCAGAAAACATTTGTGTTCATATAACGAACATAGACCAAATAGATTAAGATATAACAAATATCCTCATAGACCAATTGTTTGAAATGAAAGGGATTTCTCTGCTTCCATATCCTTCAGCACATCGTTATATGATGGAAGTGATACCCACTGAAATATTTTTATGTAAAAGACAAAATTCTAGTATGTGTAAAGAAATAGCAATTCAAAAAACTCATTTTCCAGAATAAGTAAATTGTGACATTTCGTCAATACAGCGGTAAAAGTTGTTTTGCCCCCTCACTAGTTGTTTTAGTCTTTCTAAAGACGAGAAGATGAAAAAAGTAGAGAAGTTTTGTTTGTCCTTTATTTTGTAGATAATGAATAATGGTCAAAGTCTAGGCGCCGAAGGCCAAACACCCTGAGAAGCAAGGTTGGTGAAGCCGGTGGCTCATACACCACTAAAGTAAACTATAATACAATAAAAAAAATTGTAATGAGAATAACTACTTTATAATTCAATTAAAAAAATTACAGGGTGTCATAAACGTGAAGACATTATAAACTCGGAGGTTCTCAAAGAATTGCAGTATTGTTGAGAACTCAAAACTCTGGTACGGAAAAGGAAAGCTTGACAACAGAAATGGGATACACGTTATTTTCCAAGGGTGCAAAAGTGAATGAGTGACAGCAATAACAATATTGGACCACAAATATGCAAGAAGCTGAAGGAGTTTTGATCAGAAGAGGTAGAGGTGGAAGAAGAAAAGGAGAAAGAAACGAAGACGAAGTAGATATACAATAAAAGAAAGAAAAAAGTAGATGGAAAAGAATAAGGAGCAGTAGAAAAAAGAGAGAAAAAAAGAGGAATAAGAGCATGCGGAAGAAGAATATGAAGAAGAGGAAGAGGAAGAGAAAAATGAAGAGGAAGAATAAGGAGAAAAAGAAGGAGAAGGAGGAGAAAGAGAGAAAGAAGAAGAAAATGAAGAACATAGTAGAAAATAGAATGAGGACGAACAATGAAAAAAAAAAAAACAGGAAATCAAATGAAGGATGGAAAACCAGAGGAGGAGGAGGAGAAGAAGAAGAAAAAGAAGAAGAAGAAGAAGAAGAAGAAGAAGAAGAAGAAGAAGAAGAAGAAGAAGAAGAAGAAGAAGAAGAAGAAGAAGAAGAAGAAGAAGAAGAAGAAGAAGAAGAAGAAGAAGAAGAAGAAGAAGAAGAAGAAGAAGAAGAAGAAGAAGAAGAAGAAGAAGAAGAAGAAGAAGAAGAAGAAGAAGAAGAAGAAGAAGAAGAAGAAGAAGAAGAAGAAGAAGAAGAAGAAGAAGAAGAAGAAGAAGAAGAAGAAGAAGAAGAAGAAGAAGAAGAAGAAGAAGAAGAAGAAGAAGAAGAAGAAGAAGAAGAAGAAGAAGAAGAAGAAGAAGAAGAAGAAGAAGAAGAAGAAGAAGAAGAAGAAGAAGAAGAAGAAGAAGAAGAAGAAGAAGAAGAAGAAGAAGAAGAAGAAGAAGAAGAAGAAAATCTGGGTTATCGGTTTCAAGTCCCTTGGAGACTGAAAGAATTCCATTGATGCTGGCAGAAGGAATTGGGTGGAATAGGTTAGCTCTGGTTGGATCTTGTCATCTTGCTTTGATCGTTGTGCCGGCCATCTCCTGACCCCCTCCCCGACACCCCGGCACCTTTTGGCACGGTGTCAACCAACCGTGGTCTCCAGCTCGGGGTTCTCTTTCTTTTGACTAGTTTTCTCTTCGTCTATTTCTTTTATTATTAATCTCTTTTGTCTTTTATGATCACGGTGTCAACCAACCGTGGTCTCCAGCTCGGGGTTCTCTTTCTTTTGACTAGTTTTCTTTTCGTCTATTTCTTTTATTATTAATCTCTTTTGTCTTTCATAATCACATGGTGTAATTAGTTTCTAAAACGTCCCTTCTGGTTTTGGTTTTCTATAGACACTTCTTTAAGTTTTTTTGATAAGGTTAGGAGTCTTGAAACGTAAAACATTGTCTTGTGTTGAAGAGGGCAAAGTCTATAAAGGAAGTTGTACAAGTAAAGTCCCTGACTTTCTTAACACGGTCACCTTATGGAGATTTTAGGTTCTTCGTTCTCTTCCGGTGCCATTCCACAAGCATACCCCAACCAAAGATTCTACCTTTTACCTCTCTCTCTCTCTCTCTCTCTCTCTCTCTCACTCTCTCTCTCTCTCTCTCTCTCTCTCTCTCTCTCTCCTCTCTCTCTCTCTCTCTCTCTCTCTCTCTCTCTCTCTCTCCATCTCTCTCTCTCTCTCTCTCTCTCTCTCTCTCTCTCTCTCTCTCTCTCTCTCTCTCTCTCTCTATCTCTCTCTCTCTCTATCTCTCTCTCTCTCTCTCTCTCTCTCTATCTCTCTCTCTCTCTCTCTCTCTCTCTCTCTATCTCTCTCTCTCTCTCTCTCTCTCTCTCTCTCTCTCTCTCTCTCTCTCTCTCTCTCTCTCTCTCTCTCTCTCTCTCTCTCTCTCTCTCTCTCTCTCTCTCTCTCTCTCTCTCTCTCTCTCTCTCTCTCTCTCTCTCTCTCTCTCTCTCTCTCTCTCTCTCTCTCTCTCTCTCTCTCTCTCTCTCTCTCTCTCTCTCTCTCTCTCTCTCTCTCTCTCTCTCTCCTCTCTCTCTCTCTCTCTCTCTCTCTCTCTCTCTCTCTCTCTCTCTCTCTCTCTCTCTCTCTCTCTCTCTTCTCTCTCTCTCTCTCTCTCTCTCTCTCTCTCTCTCTCTCTCCATCTCTCTCTCTCTCTCTCTCTCTCTCTCTCTCTCTCTCCTCTCTCTCTCTCTCTCTCTCTCTCTCTCTCTCTCTCTCTCTCTCTCTCTCTCTCTCTCTCTCTCTCTCTCTCTCTCTCTCTCTCTCTCTCTCTCTCCATCTCTCTCCATCTCTTCTCTCTCTCTCTCTCTCTCTCTCTCTCTATATATATATATATATATATATATATATATATATATATATATATATCTTAAATTCTTTTTCTCCAAGACATCACTTTCACGAGGGTTGTCTTATGTTTTTTACTACAGACGATTCTATTCAGCTGAGGGAAACCTCCAATAGAAGTTAAAGAAGGAGAAAGAAGAATAGAAAGACAGAAAAAAGGAAGAAAGGTCAAAGAGGAGAAAGAAAAAGAAATGAAGAAAGGCTCCTCAATACGGAATGATGGTGTTGCAAGGAACGTCCTGGCAGCAGTACCTCCGGCCGGAGCAGATCTTTTCGGGAGGGACCCGGCCCCGGAGATTCCGTTAACGCTGACTCTTCCGCCTGCCCTTCGCCCCCGAAAAACTCCATGAATCTCTCTGAACCTACGAACCAAGAATCCCAAAATGCAGCATCCTCTGTGTCCCTTGCGTTTGTAAGTTCCTCGACACTACCCTTCTGACAGAAAGTTAGAAGTAGTTTAAGGTTCTTTTTCGGTTTTTCGCGTGGGTCTCACTGTAGTTCTTCTGTCGTTGTTCTCCTGAAGTGTGGAGCTTGGTCCGCCTAAAGAAAATTCCGCCAGGACTTAGCCAGGGCACCTAGGAACACACCGTTTGCGTTCCAGAACAACGGCGGTCTTCTCAAATTTTATCCGGTTGCTATTTCACATATGCACAATGAAGAAGACCTCTAAATACAAGCATTACACATATCTTTGTATATATATATATATATATATATATATATATATATCTATATATATATATGTATATATCTATATCTATATATATATATATGTATATATATATATATATATATATATATATATACGTATTTACATAATATCATTACACACATATATATATATATATATGTAGTTCAAATAGTTCAACAGAATAAAGGGGGTCAAACTCGACCAAGGAAATGTCATGGTTTCCTTTAATGTCAAAGATGAACAAAGGTCACAGTGTGCATGAACGTGATTTAATTTATTTCCTTTTTCGTGCAAGTGTATAGTCCACTTTTTTACTTGTTGTACAAGTGACATTTTATTTTATTTTACTTTATTTTTACTTTATTTTATTGTATTTATACTTTGTAAATTAAAACGAATATGAGATCCATTATATACAATTGGGTATGTAATGCAGTGACGAGTTGTCCGGTACTCGTAGGGACTGATGGAGGAGAGGACAGCTTCGGCAGTGCGGAATAACTCTCCCAATTTCAACCACGGCCAATATATCAAGCTCTTTGACCACTGTTTATCATCACACCCCTGAAGACGGTCCTAGGACTAGGACCGAAATATTGGTCATTAAACCTCCCACTTTGATACTGCTGTTTACGCTTCTCCCCTTAAACATACATACATACATACATACATACATACACACACACACACACACACACACATTAATTGTATATATATATATATATATGTGTGTATGTATGTATGTGTGTGTGTACTGTATGTATGTATAAAGATATGTATATATAAATGTAACTTTGTTACGGGTTAGCTGGGTTCGAATCCTCGGCTCGTTCACGCTTCAATTTCCAACGGATACCTCCTTAGAGCCACTTACAGTCTCGTTTGCGATGGTATGGAATTAAAAGTGATATGTGGTTGAAAAAGATATTGATTGATCACTAGGAACCATTCAATGTGTATGTATAAACTTTCCCACGCGCACACACGTCCAATGCTCTATCATGGCGGAGATGAGTTGAACGTGATATTTCGTGTAGGTGTATGTAATTCGAGCTTACAAATATAAGAAAGTCGTACTCAACTTATATCTCTCTTGATAGCGTATTGGTTTAAGTCAATATAACTTTGTTACGGGTTAGCTGAGCTCAAATCCTCGGCTCACCCACGTTTCAATTTCCAACGGATACCTCCTTCGAGCCACTCTCAGTCTCGTTTGCGATGGTATGGAATTAAAAGTGATATGTGGTTGAAAAAGATATAAGAATATATATACGAGTATGTGTATATATATACATATATATATATATATACATATATGTGTGTGTGTGTGTGTGTGTGTGTGTGTGTGTGTGTGTGTGTGTGTATGTATGTGTGTGTATGTGTGTGTATTTATATATATATATATGTATGTATAAATATATATGTATTTATATATATATATGTATAAATATATATGTATATATATATATATATATATATATATATATATATGTATGTATGTATATGTTTGTATCGACGAAGACGATGAAGAAGTAGAAGAAGAAGAAGAAGATATATTACCAGTAACGAAACATTAATCAAATGATCACTATTATTTTTTGAAACCTTCACTTCCTACAATGTATAAACTTTACATTGACGTTAATTTTTTATGGTCTTTTATAAGTGTGTATCCCAAATCAAAAAATCCTTGACTGAGCTGATTTTATTGTATACAGAATTCCGAGCTCTTATTGTGATGCTATCCAACCCGTGGTATCTGATCTTTTGAAGACACGCAAACATTCGACCTTCGTTGAAACTGTATACACCGTTTTTCATTGACAAACTAAACAAAGATATCTTTTTGTATCAGCTTTAGCACTACTATTTCCAGTATGTATCTATGCAAATCTTGTTGTTTATTAATGAATTTCTGAAAGTGAATGCATGTGATTCAAATCTATAAAAAATTAGACGAGATGAATTACACCATTTTTAGACGTTCGTCTTAGTTTGACAAAGTTATCAAGAGACAATTTTGACTAAACAGATGATTCAAAGCATTACGTTCTTTAGTCACGATAATTTTAATGTCTCTATTATAATATCGGTTTCATACGCTGAATGAAATAGTTTAACACAAACCAGAATCAAGTCATTGGTGCACGTCACCACAGCGAAAGATTAATCAATCTGATATTAGCTTTTTCGTTACACTAACCTAATCTTACTTGACCTAACCTAGCCTGATCTAACCTAACCTAACCTAACCAAATCTAACAAAACCTAACCTAACCTAACCCAACCTAACCTAACCTAACCTAACCTAACCTAACCTAACCTAACCTAACCTAACCTAACCTAGCCTAACCTAACCTAACCAAATCTAACCTAACCTAATCCAACTTAACCTAACAATAACAAAAGCTTAATCAATATGATATTGATTCTTTTATTATCCTAATCTAAGCTAACCCAACCTAACCAAACCTAACACAACCATAACGAAAGCTTAATCAGTCTGATATTAGCTTTTTAGCTACTCTAACCTATTCTAACGTGACCTAACCTAGCTTGATCTGACCTAAGCTAACCTAACCAAATCTAACCTAACCTAACCTAATCTAACCTAACCTAACCTAACCTAACCTAACCTAACCTAACCTGACCTAACCTAACCTAACCTAACCTAACCTAGCCTAACCTAACCTAACCTAGCCTAACCTAACCAAATCTAACCTAACCTAATCCAACTTAACCTAACTATAACGAAAGATTAATCAATATAATATTGACTCTTCTGTTACCCTAATCTAACCTAACCCAACCTAGCCAAACCTAACTTAACCATAACGAGAGATTAATCAAAATTATATAAACTTTTTTGGCACCTTAAAGATTTCTAAAACAAGACAAATTACCTATTGTCAATTAAAATCATGTAGTTGAAGTGCATCAGCGCTGGAAATTTATTGACTTCTACACATAAGAACATAAGAATGAAGAAGACTTCAAGAGACCATAAGGCAGTTCCATGTTCACCTCTTTTAACCCATTCAACTCCGATGACAAGATGTCTTGTCATTTGGTCAAATAAAACAAAAAATCATAAAACACCAAAATGTTTGATCAAACACCAGAAAAATATGACGTCAGTCCTCGCTTCGCTCGCGCTTCGCTGCGAGCGAAGCGAGGATTGACGTCATATTTTTCTGGTGTTTGATCAAACATTTTGGTGTTTTTTGATTTTTTGTTTTATTTGTCCAAATGACAAGACATCTTGTCATCGGAGTTGAATGGGTTAATATATGGATCTTCTCTCTGCTGAACAGAATCATCGATAATGGCCAAAATATAAAACATTCACGTTACATTTAACAAGAAAGGCCTCATTTGCCCGGTACAATCTCTCTCTCTCTCTCTCTCTCTCTCTCTCTCTCTCTCTCTCTCTCTCTCTCTCTCTCTCTCTCTCTCTCTCTCTCTCTCTCTCTCTCTCTCTCTCTCTCTCTCTCTCTCTCTCTCTCTCTCTCTCTCGCTCTCTCGCTCTCTCTCGCTCTTTCTCTCGCTCACACCAATGTTTGCCTTTTTCCCTTCTTCCTTTATTAATTTTTCTTGTCCTCGAAATACATTCTTTTACTACCCCTAGGCGACACCATAAGAAAACAAAGTAATTTATACTAGCAGTAATTGATCTATTTATCTTTGTGTTTTATTTGTT
Source organism: Oratosquilla oratoria (assembly GCF_046742065.1). NCBI lineage: Eukaryota > Metazoa > Arthropoda > Malacostraca > Stomatopoda > Squillidae > Oratosquilla > Oratosquilla oratoria. The sequence continues at coordinate 38,352,791 of NC_134819.1, read as the reverse complement.
TTGTTTTGTTAATATCTATTTCATTTACTTATTTGTTTTATCTTATTTTATCTTATTTAATTTATTTTTTTGTTTTGCGCACGTTTGATTTTATATTATTCTACTTTCATTATCAGTTCATTTTTTCTTTGTGGTTTATATGTATATATACATATATATATATATATATATATATATATATATATATATTTTTTTTTTTTTTTTTTTTTTTTTTTTTCACTTTTTTGTACTATCATCAACTTTTTCCTTTTTTGAGGTGGAAGGGAGGTTTTCTAGCCTCTTTCCACATATTTATTTTTCCAATATTCTATCACACACTCCCCTCCCATCCTTTCTTCCCATCTTTTGTTATATTTACCGTAGTGAGTAAGTTTACCCTAGACTTTTCACAGGTTTCAGTTTGGAATTCACTTTGAGGTGTTTCGTTTACGAATACCGAGCTAAAATAATTGTTTAAGATATTACACATTCCTTCATTTGAATATTCAAGTTGACCGTCAGCAGATAATAGTGAACCAATGTGATTCCTAACAACCTTTTTATCTCTAATGTAACTATAAAATTCTTTGGGATTCTCTTTGGATTTATCAGCGATATTCATTTCGTATTGTCGTTTCCTTTTTCTTATTGTCTTTTTTAAATCTCTCTGTATTGATACATAACTTTCATAGTCATTAGATGCACCCGAGCACTTATATTTCTTATAAGCCTGTCTCTTTTTAGCAATACTTTTTTCAGTTTCTTTGTCGAGCCACTTTGGGCGAGCCTGATTTGGGGGACGTCTGTCCTTAAAAGGAATGTAAGTTTGAATCATCTTAGTGAGCGTATTTTGGAATATTTCCCACATCTGATCTACAGGTCTTTCGTTTAATTTTGCCTCCCAATCTGTGAGCTGAAGCTCCTGAAGTAGTCCTAAGAACTGAGCTTTACTGAAATCGGGTATTTTAGAAACACAAGTATCTATTCTAAAATTGTTTAGGAGTTTGAATCTAACTAAGTTGTGATCGCTATTTGCAACAGATTCACCGACTTCTACATCAGTTACCATGCTTTCGCGGCTAGTGATCAAAAGATCGAGTAAGTTTCCTTATCTTGTGGGCTCTTTTACATGCTGAATTAAGTAATTGTCACCAAGAAAATCAATCAAGCGACTACTTATATGGCCATGTTCAAGGGTCATCCAATCAATGTCAGTAAAATTGAAATCACCCATTATCAATAAATCCTGGTTGCAGAAACTAGACAGTTCTTGAAATAACAGTTTGTCGTCTGCTAATGATAATGTCTTTGGGCTATATATTACACCTATATTCATTTTTTGTCCATTTGTTTGGGTTAACTCAACCCACAAACTATCATATGCATCCTGTTTCACTTTCTCTAAAACACAAGCATGAACATTGTTTTTAACGTACAATAGAACACCCCCACCTTTCTTGTGGTTTCTATCCTGATGAAAGTGTTTAAATCCCGCAATATTAAATTCAGCTTCGAACTCTGTACCATTTAACCATGTCTCAGTTATTCCTATCATATCGAGATTTTCGCTTTTGACATACGCCTGTATTTCTTGAAATTTGTTCCTAATACTACGAGCATTAAAGTACATGATTTTAAGAAACTCGTGATTATTTCTTTTTGACACATTTTGAGTTTCAATATCATGGCTTACATTATCATTTTGTTTTTTATTTATACCTTGCTCTATATTATTATTTGGTCCTTCATTGACATTCAATGCCTCATTAACATTTCTCCCATCAAAATTAACATTTCCCCCATCACGGACATCTGGTCGATCACGATCATCCGATCTCTTTTGTACATTTTGTCCCCCTACGTCACCGTGATTCACGCCGGCCTCCCGTCGTTCAGTGACATTATGTCCGGCATCCCTTTCTAAAATTATATTTAGTCCTCCAATGACATTATATCCTACCGTGATACTTTTTCCTCCACTATAATTATATCCCATCGTGATCATTTGTCTTCCACTGTCATTACATCCTATCATGATATTTTGGCCTTCATTGACATTCTGTGCGGTATCCCTTCCTAAAATTATATTTTGTCCTTCACTGACATTATATCCTACCGTGATATTTTCTCCTCCATTATCATTACATTCTATCGTGATATTTTGTTCTCTACTATCATTACTTCCCATCGTGATATTTTGTCCTCCACTGTCATTACATCCCATTGCGACATTTTGTCCTATGACATTACATCCTAATGTGACATTTCTTCCTCTAACGACATTATATCCACTGTCATTACATCCTATCATGATATTTTGGCCTTCATTGATATTCTGTCCGGTATCCCTTCCTAAAATTATATCTTGTCCTTCACTGACATTATATCCTACCGTGATATTTTCTCCTCCATTATCATTACATCCTATTGTGATATTTTGTTCTCCACTATCATTACTTCCCATCGTGATCTTTTGTCCTCCACTGTCATTACATACCATTGCGACATCTTTCTAATACGATCCTCTTTCAGCCAACCTTTCCCTCTCCCATTCGTTCTTGCTTAACACACGTGTCCCATTCCTCTCCTTATACAATACCAACCGAAAAAATAATAGAGAGCAATTCAGAAATTTTTGTTTATCCATTCATGCAATAAATGGTAAATCATACAAATCTTGTCGACTTCTTCTGTTTTAAATCCAATTAATTCCAACTCTCACAGACTAATTGTTAAGGGGTTTTCGTTCATCTCCGTTCAGTGAACACGCACATTCGCACGCGCGCGCACGATTACTATGGTATCACTATAGATAAAGAGCAATACTCAAAGTGTCTCTGGGATTGATCGGACACCTTGAAGTTGATGATAATAACGATAGTGAGGATAATGATCATGACGATGATGACGATAACGATGATAGCGATGGCGATGATGTCGATGGCGATGATGACGATGACAATGATGACAATGATGACGATGATCATGATGACGATGTTGAAAATGACGACGTTGATGACGACGACGACGATGATTACGATGATGACGATGATGATGATGATGATGACGGTGCTTACGATGATGACTATGATAACGATTATGATGATGACAATGATGAAGACGATGACGATTGCGATGATGACGATGATGACGATGACGATGATGACGACGATGACAATGATGATGATGAAGATGACAATGAGGATGATGACGATGACGATGATGACTTCAATAATGACGATAATGCTGGTGATGACGATGATGATGACGCTGACGATGATGATGACAACGATGATGATGTTGATGACGATATCGATGACAATGACGATGACGACCACGATGATGATGAATGATGTGATGACGATGATGACGATGAAGATGATGAGGACGATGACGTTAACGATGACAATGACGATGACGACTACGACGATGAAGATGACGATGGATGATGCGATGACGATGATGACGATGACGATGATGACGACGATGAAGTTGATGACGATGATGAAGAAGATGACGATGATGACAATTATGATGATGACGATGAAGACGATGACGATGATAACGGTGATGACGATGACGATGATGACGATGACGACGACGATGATGATGTTGATGATGACGATGATGATGACTACGACGATGATGATGATGACGTTGACGACGGCGATGAACATGATGATGATGATAACGATGATGATGATGATGATGATGATGATGATGATGATGATGATGATGATGATGATGATGATGATGATGATGATGATGATGATGATGATGATGATGATGATGATGATGATGATGATGATGATGATGATGATGATGATGATGATGATGATGATGATGATGATGATGATGATGATGATGATGATGATGATGACAGCTTTAATTATTCTAATGTGATGCCTGGGGATGAGATGCCCATAAAGATGGTGACAATTATGTTCCTACTTTCCGTGGTGATAATAACCAATACTGATAACCACCGTATCGATATCAGTAATAACAATAACAATAACAGTCTTTGTTATATCTACCCAGTTCTCCTGAACAATAGGACCAGTGACACTCATTGCTCCAACGGTTGAAAGCGATCTAATCAACTTTTTATCTATTCTTGCATTATGTATAGCGATTAGGTCTCTGGATATAAAAATGATTATCCTCGTTGCATTTGTCAAAACGGGGTTGATTCAAGCTGAATAAAATCGCCTCGGGGCGTAACCACAACATAATCATTAACTATGAAGAACTTGAGACTATGTGCAGCAAAGGGTGGAGATACAAGTTCAAATAAGAATATGTATATGCATCTGTATGTATATATATATATATATATATATATATATGTATGTATATACAAATGTATGTATGTATATATATATATATATATATATATATGTGTGTGTGTGTGTGTGTGTGTGTGTGTGTGTGTGTGTGTGTGTGTGTGTGTGTGTGTGTGTGTGTGTGTGTGTGTGTGTGTGTGTGTATGTATATGTATATGTATATGTATATGTATATATATATATATATCTATATATATATCTATATATATATATGTATATGTATATATATATATATATATATATATATATATATATATATATATGTGTGTGTGTGTGTGTGTGTGTGTGTGTGTGTGTGTGTGTGTGTGTGTGTGTGTGTGTGTGTGTGTGTGTGTGTGTGTGTGTGTGTGTGTGTGTGTGTGTGTGTGTGTGTGTGTGTGTGTGTGTGTGTGTGTGTGTGTGTGTGTGTGTGTGTGTGTGTGTGTGTGTGTGTGTGTGTGTGTATACGTATATCTATCTATCCATCTGCCTATGTATATATATATATATATATATATATATATATATATATATATATATATATATATATACATATATATGAAGAGGGGGGTTGTAAGCTACGGAGAAGTATATTGACCGCCGCTGCCCTTAAGAAAAATTAATGTTGGGGCATTCCTCAATTGAAGCTGATTCAACTATTTTCCTTCTGAAACCGCAGTGGGACTTCAACACTAATCTGGCCTTACCCCAGTCGAAGGAATGATTCTGATTTTTAACATGAAGAAGCACGGCCGAATTCTCCCGCCAATACCTGATTGATCTTTTATGTTTTGTCAATCTAGTGTTCAAGTCTCTCCCGGTTTGGTCAAAGTACATCAAATTACAATCTCGGCAGGCCAAACAATAAACACCGGGTGACTACTTCCTTCAGTTTTTGTTCAACGTTCACAATTTGCTTACGCACGGTGTTGGGATAGTGATAAGCATTTGTGAGATGTTCATTAGGAAACAACTTATTAGAAGAATTGATGGTTTTACCATATGGAATTTTCAAGGTATCTTTGAAAGATCGGTGATGACTAGAGGGGACGGAGATTTTAAAATGGCTAGCTCTAGCCTTACTAAGGGCTTGGTCCAGAAACCAAGGTGGATATGCTTCTCGAGTTGATATTTGATCACCTCAATTTCTTGGTCCAGAAATTGAGGACTTTAGATTCTGCAAGCCCTAAAAAAAGACCAGAGGCAATATTTTTCTTAACATTCTCAGGGTGATTGCTAAAAAAGTAAAGTTAACTCCCTGAGTGGGTGGGTTTTCTGTATACTATTAATTGTAAATTCCCATCAATCCTTATTAATATATTCAAGAAATTTGGTGACCTTCCTCCTATTCAGTTTTGAATTTGAGGTTCGGAGTCAGTTGGTTCAATTTATCATGGAACACACCAAATGGGCTCCACCTGTCATCCCACGCCGAAAAGATATCGTCAACAGGGTGGGCCACAAAAAAGAGGGACAAAAATAAACTTTCATATTTTCTAAGAAAATTTTTTTTTCTTTCTTGTTTTCAGGTGAGGTAGACAGAAGACCTGCAAGTTTTGTCTGACAGCAGGATGGACTACTACGATTACTTTTCAGTGGAAGAGAGGACCAGGATTGTACAGCTGTATTTTGCAACTAAGTCGTTCACACTGGTTCAAAGACAGTTTCGACGCGAACATCTTGAGAAGAAAATTCCACATCGTCATACTATCTCACGCTTGGTAGAAAAGTTCAGAAACACTGAAAGTGTGATTAACAACAACAAAGGCCATTGTAGTCCAAAAGTCACAGCGAGGACGCCAGGACGTCAGGGACCACTTGCAACAGTCGCCCCACACGTCCACCAGACGGCTGTCACAGCAAGTGGACATTTCCAGGACATCTGTGCGCCGAATCATTCACAGTGACTTAAAGCTGTTTCCTTATAAGATTCAAATTTTTCAAGCACAAACCGAAGCCAACAAGACTGAACGCTTTGAGTTTGGCCAAACCATTAGTGAGCGTATTGAGAATGAGCCTCAACTTTTGGACTGTCTTCTCTTCAGCAACGAGGCTCATTTCCATTTGAGTGGGCATGTGAGTAACCAAAACTTTAGGTTTTGGGCCAATGAACAGCCTCATGAACATGTTGAAAAACCTCTGAGTGTAGAAAAAATAACCATGTGGTGTGCACTTGGAAAGAATGGTATTTTTGGCCCATACTTCTTTGAAGAAGATAATGGTCATCGAGTGACAGTGAATTCAGACCGATACATCGAAATGCTTCGAAGACGCTTCATTCCGGCATTAAGGAGGAGAAGAGGTTTTGACATGAACACCTTTGTGTTTCAACAGGATGGTGCACCACCTCATTGTTCTGACCGCACTCTTCAGTACCTTAGGCAACACTTTCCAGGTGACCGATTAATCTCAAGGAGGACCGACAATCTATGGCCGCCCTACTCCCCTGATCTCAGCCCGCTGGACTACTTTCTATGGGGCTACCTGAAGGAGAGAGTGTATGTGGACAATCCAGATACAATTGACAGATTGAAAGAAAACATAAGGAGAGAGATCCGGAGAATTCCTAACGACATGTTGGAGAGAGCTGTCAAAAATTTCAATGCGAGAATGGCGAATGTCTTCCAGCAGCGAGGGGCCCGGATTGAACATATTATAAATCAATTACTACAGTAATAAAAAAATTCATCAATTTGAACATTATTTTGTACAATAAAACTTTGACACATTGTTCACGTCTGGTATTTTTTTTTTCTTTTAATTCATATATTTGTAGAAACTCTAATTTTTTTATTTTTTCCCTCTGTTTGTGGCCCACCCTGTACATACCTGAGCCAAATAGTTTTGGGCGGTCTGATGGTGGGAAGAAGGGTGCACTCAGAATATTCCATGTATAAATTCGCCAAAACAGGAGATAAATTAGAACCCATATAACAATCAAATTTTGAAGAGAGAATTGGTCCTGAAAGAAAAAAAAAAAAATTGAAGGAACACAGAGGCGAATTAGAGCAAGAATTTTGTTGACTGAGAGGCTGAAATTGTAATGAACCTTTTGTAGCTTGGATTCCAAAAAAATGAAAACATCTTCAACATTGATATTCGTAAACAATGAAGAAACGTCAAGACTGAGGAGCCATAAACCTTGTAACCTCAAGTTTTTAATTTTAGAAATGAAACCACATGAGTTGGAGATATGGGAGTTTGAGAATTTACCAACATATGGGGATAATAAGTCCGTCAACCATTTTGCAAATTTGCTGGTGCAGGAGCCGCGGTTGGAAATAATGGGTCTAAGGGGAATGTCAGGTTTATGAAATTTGGGAAGACCATATAAATAATGGAACTTTGGGTTGGTTATTTTTAAATTAGAATAGAGATTGAGCTGGCCTAGTACCATCGAGGAACTACCAGGTCGTAGTCCAGGTCGTAATTATGCATACATATACCAAAGGCTTTTTTTTTTCCTTACACGGGAGGTAGCCAAAAGATAAAGGCATAGAAACTACTCTCACCCATCCCATACCCTACATACTCCACTCCCCTCTACCTACTTCCCTCCCTCCTTGGCACCTCCTGGATGACGGGTCATCCCTGCATCTTGTCCACTGCCCTGGATCAGAAGCAGTGTCGCAAAACACAACACATCCACAATAAGGCCGCTTTATTTATTTAGCGATCCCCCTCTCCGTCCCCTCATGCAGAAAAAGAGAAGACGGAGAGAAATCCCCTCGGACTGCGTTAATTTATTTCTCATACATACTCCCTCACCCTCCATCCCCACGCACTCCCCCTCATGCATCACAGCATCATCCATACACAACCCTTCTCCATTCACCCCTGTCTTCTGTCCTCTCCCGTTCTTCCTCAACAGACTTTCCTTTCTTTCCCAATTCCTCCTTTACCACATCCATCCATCTCATCCTAGGACGCCCCTTCATGTTCACTCCTTCCACCTCTGCCTTCCACACCTCTTTTATTAATCCTTCTTCACTCATTCTTTCCATGTGTTCAAACCATCCCAATACTCTTTCATCAATCCTATCTCCCAACACCCTTTCCACCCCTGTCCTTCCTCAACAGGCATTCCTCTCTTTCCCAATACCCCTTTTACCCCATCCATCCATCTCATCCTAGGATGCCCCCTCATGTTCACTCCTTCCACCTCTGCCTTCCACACCTCTTTTACTAATCTTTCTTCACTCATTCTTTTCATGTGTCCAAACCATCCCAATACTCTTTCATCAACCCTATCTCCCAGTTCCCTTTCCACTCCTGTTCTCCTCCTCACCTCCTCATTTCTCACTCTATCTACCCTAGTAACCCCTATCATACTTCTCAGACATTTCATCTAAAAAACATTCAAACTCCTTCTCTCTTCCTCTTTTATGTTTCATGTTTCTGCTCCGTACAGTGCTGTCGGTACAATCGGTCCTTTATATAACCTCCTCTTAGCAGCCATTCCCAAATGTCTATTTCTCATTACACTTTTTAATCCACCAAGGCATTTACTTGCTTCTCTCAATCTACATTCTACCTCCACCTCCACTCCTCCCTTTCCTACCACATTCGCACCCAAGTATCTAAAACTATCCACTTCTTCCAAACTCTCTTCCTTACTACTCCCTACCAGTCTGCTGGCACTCTCTCCCCTTGCACATCTCATCACCTTACTTCTGCCCACATTTATCTTCAACTTCCATCTTTCACACAACTTCCCAAACTCTATCACTAACTTCTTCAACCCCTCCTCTGATCCTGCTACAAGCGCAGTGTCGTCAGCAAACAACAGCTGGTTTATATCCTACTTTTTCCCACTTTCCTCAACCATCTTCAACCCCGACCCACTACCCTTGCATTCACATCTCGCACCACCCCATCCATGTATAAGTTGAATAGCCATAACGACATAACACATCCCTTAACAGCTTTCCTCCTATCCCATATATCTGCAATACCTCCTACAGCGCCCTCCTGTCTACCCTGTCATAACCCTTTTCCAAATCTATGAAAGCCCAAAAAATATCCTTACTTTTTCCTATAGTTTCTCACATATCTGTCTTACCATAAAATCTGATCTACACACCCCCTACCTGTCCTAAACCCACGCTGTTCTTCACCAATTACTCCCTCTGTTCCTCTCCTAATCCTCTCACTCAAGACCCTCCCATAAGCCTTCCCAATTACACTCAACAAGCTGATCCCTCTGAAACTACTACACTCACACTTATCCCCTTCTCCCTTGTAAAGTGGAACTATACATGCACACCTCTAGTCCTCCGGTACTCTACCCTCTCTTAAACAAACATTAAACAACCTCATCAGCCAGTCCACCATCACTGTACCTCCTTTCTTCAGACATTCTGCATGGCATCCATCCAGACCAGGTGCCTTACCTGGTCTCGTCATCTTAACAGCTACTTTCACTTCATCTTTCTTTATTTCCCCTCCATTTTCCTCACTCATCACTGTCATTTTCTTAGCGCTCCCCACTGCAACTACCTTTCCCTCCCTATCCTCCTTCACATTTAGCAACTCCCTAAAATATTCTGCCCACCTTCCTCCCACTGCCTTCTGTTTCATTATCATCTCTCCATCTGCAACTTTTACCTTTTCATCTCTACTTGACTCGCCTCCTCTTCCTCTTTTAATTTCTTTCCAAAATATCTTTTTATTACTTTCAAAAGTCTCTGTCATACCCTTACCCCATTTCACATCTGCTAGCCACATTGCCTCCTTTATCTTATGCTTTACTTCTCTTCCCTTTACTTTGTACCTCTCACACAAT
>NC_134819.1:38320202-38322702 GCF_046742065.1 Oratosquilla oratoria | reverse complement strand
CACCCAAAAATATGATCAGATCCCTAATGACCATCATTCCTCCAAACAACCCTATGAAAATCTTGTAACCCTCACAATTAGACGATGCCCACCGCATGAACAAATATAGACAAACCACCGCCTCTTCTACACAAACCCAAACAAACCTAGGCTTTATTTTTTCTTAGACTTTACCTATGTGTTGATGGCGTCATCGGAAGCGTTCTAGTTTTGCATTCGTTTATTTATTGGTCCGAATTGCGTAATATTCTCCGATTCCTAACAGTGACTGTTACCTGCCCCAACACTCCCAAGGAGCAAAATGAGAGCAAAGGTAACATGTTCAGCCGCAGCTGTTCAGCGCCTTCTGAAGTAGGTTCCTTACGATTTTCTTCTTTCTCAGTTGTTGTAAATATAATGTATGTTTCCATCTGTAACCGACCGTAAAGGGAATTCACCAGAACTGCAAAAGAACAATAAAGGACCATTGTTTGGTTACATTTCTCTTTGCATATATATATATATATATATATATACAGTATATATATATATATATATATATATATATATATATCTATATATATGTGTGTGTGTGTGTGTGTGTGTGTGTGTGTGTGTGTGTGTGTGTGTGTGTGTGTGTGTGTGTGTGTGTATGTAAATATATATATAAGTGTATACTGCATTTATATATATATATATATATATATATATATACATATGTATGTATATATATGTATATAAATATATATATGTATATATATATATATAAATATATGTATATATATATATTTATATGTATATACATATATATATGTACATATATGTATATATATACATATGTATATATATATGTATATATATGTATGTATATATATGTATATATATATACCCCATTCCATAAAGAAGCTCTGAGCAATTTTTCATTTCTGCACAAAAGGAAGAAAAATAATGAACTGACTTGAACAAATAGTTTCTCAAATATATGAACACTTTACACAAAGGAAAGCAAAATAATGAATTGTACTGAAGGACAAATCACTCCTGGAATATCTGGACATTTTTTCAATCTCATCTACCCAAAGCAGAAAAGAGCATATGGTGTAGGATCAGTCTACCAACACACAACTCACGGCAACATCCAAATGTCCCAACCAGTAGAAGAAATTACACCAATTAATAAAATGATCCTTGTGAGCTGCTCACACTATCGCTACTTTTGGGTCCGCATGGTTATAGTGGTCACAGTAGAATAAGATATTCTTTCCTAGTGCGCACGATGTAAATAAACCTAAACATATATATATATATATATATATATATATATATATATATATATATATATATATATATATATATATATATGTATATATATGTATATATGCTTAAAAGTGGCAGTTTGCCGACAAGATTGACGAGATAAACACCATATGAGGACGGAGCCTTTATTTGTACGACGTTTCGCTTATTACAGCTTTTTCAAGTACAAGTTGAGATACAAATGCTTGAGATTAAATAAGGGGAAAGGAGGGAACGGGGAGAGAAAAGGGGGGGGAAGGAAGAGGAGGAGGAGGAGGAGGAGGAGGAGGAGGGTGGGGGGATTGGACACTGGGAAAGGATGAGAATGCTGGCCCAAACGTCCGTGGGCGAAATGTCCACAAAGGGTGGTTTAAATATTTAATATTTTGCTGGCCATGGGTATTAGGGGAATAATGTGAGGAGATATGTTAAACATGCCCCTGAAAAATTCTCAAAAGTTCAGATGCAGGTAAAAAGCTCCTTCACTTATTGCCAAATCTCCCACGCACAGCTACGATGTATGGTCTGCCCAAAACACACAAAAATGATATTCCAATGAGACCTATAACATCAGGGATAGGGAGTGCTCCCCACAGACTAGCAGGTACGTTGGCCAGATATTTGTCCCCCCTCCTGGGAACCATCAGTGGAGCTCATCTCAGACACTCAGGGGACCTACTAGACAGAATCCGAGATATCTCCGCCAGAAACAAGAAATTGGCCAGCCTGGACGTGAAAAGTCTCTTCACATGTGTCCCCTCGGATAAGGTAATACAGCTCCTTAGGGATAGAATCGAGAAGGAGAAAATCGACTTCCCCCTGCCCCCCAACCATTTTGTCGATTTGATCAAACTTTGTGTTGAATTTAATTATTTTAAATTCCAGGACAGTTTCTTCCACCAGAAATTTGGCATGGCCATGGGCTCTCCATTAAGTGCAGTCCTGGCTAATTTATTCATGGAATTTCTAGAAACAGGACCCTTTGCCAACATCGTTCCCGAGCATGTGACCTGGCTGCGATATGTGGACGATATCTTACTCGTCACACCCAGGCGTTTCAATCTTCAGCGCTTGCAGACGGCCTTAAACGAAGTGGAGCCCACCATTCAGTTTTCCCTAGAGGAAGAAATCCACGATTCTCTTCCTTTCCTGGACACACACATCTTTAAGTACGGTAACCAACTTGAATTCAAAGTGTATAGAAAGCCCACCAACAAAAATGATT
>NC_134819.1:38300202-38310202 GCF_046742065.1 Oratosquilla oratoria | reverse complement strand
AATAGTGTTCGTTCCTTGAATGATTGCTGCTTCTAAACACTTCCTACGGATTTTGTCTGGTTCCCGTATCAGCAGCTCTGCATTCTTCCAGTCCATAAGATGGTTTTCCTTGTTTCTATGTGTCACACATGCATTGGTGGTGACATCATGCCTGACGTCGTAACGGTGTTCACGTATTCGTGTATTCAGGTCGCGTGACGTTTCTCCGATGTAAACTTTATCACATCCTGAACACGGAATACGATAAACACCGGCTTTGGTGCCCGGTGTCTGGTTGTTGTGTGTTTCCGTCTTCGTGATGTCTTTTATTGTTCTGCTTGTCTGGCACACTACTTCTAAGTTGGTGGTTCTTAAAAGATGTGTCAGGTTGGTGGCAACGTCGCTGGTTGGCAACACGAGATGTCTTGTTGTGCTGTCCTGCTGCCTACGGCTTTCCCGAATCTTAGCGGCCTGCTGTCTGCAATTATCTAAAAGAAATTCTGGAAATTTTAGTGTTAAAAAGGTCTCTTTAATAAACCTGCACTCTTCTTCTAAGTATTTTGCACTACATATCCTAAATGCCCTAAGGAAAAAACCTATTACTACTCCTCTCTTGGTCCTTATATCATGGTGGGAGTAGAAATGAATTAAATCATTTTTGTTGGTGGGCTTTCTATACACTTTGAATTCGAGTTGGTTACCGTACTTAAAGATGTGTGTGTCCAGGAATGGAAGAGAATCGTGGATTTCTTCCTCTAGGGAAAACTGAATGGTGGGCTCCACTTCGTTTAAGGCCGTCTGCAAGCGCTGTAGATTGAAACGCCTGGGTGTGACGAGTAAGATATCGTCCACATATCGCAGCCAGGTCACATGCTCGGGAACGATGTTGGCAAAGGGTCCTGTTTCTAGAAATTCCATGAATAAATTAGCCAGGACTGCACTTAATGGAGAGCCCATGGCCATGCCAAATTTCTGGTGGAAGAAACTGTCCTGGAATTTAAAATAATTGAATTCAACACAAAGTTTGATCAAATCGACAAAATGGTTGGGGGGCAGAGGGAAGTCGATTTTCTCCTTCTCGATTCTATCCCTAAGGAGCTGTATTACCTTATCCGAGGGGACACATGTGAAGAGACTTTTCACGTCCAGGCTGGCCAACTTCTTGTTTCTGGCGGAGATATCTCGGATTCTGTCTAGTAGGTCCCCTGAGTGTCTGAGATGAGCTCCACTGATGGTTCCCAGGAGGGGGGACAGATATCTGGCCAACGTATCTGCTAATCTGTGGTGAGCACTCCCTATCCTTGATGTTATAGGTCTCATTGGAATAACATTTTAGTGTGTTTTGGGCAGAACGTACATCGTAGATGTGCGAGTGAGAATTGGCAATAAGTAAAGAAGCTAATTACATTAAACTCAACTTTTGAGAATATTTCTTACCTAGTATGCGAAGCTCTTCGTCTCGTTGTCTACTTCTGCCTGGGAGACTTCACGATATGTATTATCATTACTGAGCAGATATTTCATCTTCCTCTCGTATTCTGCACTGCCCATCACCACTACTCCCCCTCCCTTGTCTGCGGTGGTGATTCTGATGGAAGAATCCTTGGCTAGCTCTGCTAGAGCTCGAACGTACCTTCTGGGTATTGTAGGGTTGGGACGTTCGTTGAGAGCTAAGGTCAGTAGTCCTTGTGTGTAACCTTGCATGAATTCACTGTCTTGGTATCTGTAGTTTTTCGTGATCAAATCGATGTTTTGATTCTTCCTGTGGGTACCGGTTGCAAACTTAAGCCCGAGGCTGAGTACTTCGGTTTCGGTGTCAGTTAATGCTCTGTTGGAAAGATTCATTATGATTTCGGGTCTTCCCATGGATTTCCAAACACTGTCGGCGCAAAGCCTATCCAGTTCACGCAGGTGGCTATTCTTCTGTTGGTTATTGAAGGTAGTGGTGTCCACTCTTGTATCTTCGGCAACCGAATCAGTCATTGTATGGCGGAGCTGTGAGCTTAACTTCTTGGCTTTTTCAAAAGCCTGGGTGACCTTGGTGGAAAGGCTAGTCCAGCACTCCATGAGGTAGGACTTAAGGTGAGGAGGAAAGGGGTGGTCAAATTGGAAAAGTTGTTTTGGTGTAGACCTGGGGGCGACCATTTCCTCAATACAGTCATGAAGGTAGTTCTGCCTATTCCGCAAGCTATAAGCCTTTCTCAAAGCACGTGCATAGCAACCATATAAAGGTTCCATTCTGTCCTCGGTGTTGTCACAATTTTCATGAAAGTAGTAGTTGCCGACAAGACTGACGAGTTGAACACCATATGAGGACGGAGCCTTTATTTGTACGACTTTTCGCTTATTACAGCTTTTTCAAGTACAAGTTGAGATACAAATGCTCGAGATTAAATAAGGGGAAAGGAGGGAACGGGGAGAGAAAAGAAGAAGGGAGGGAAGGAAGAGGAGGAGAGGAGGAGGAGAAGGGGGGAATTGAACACTGGGAAAGGATGAGAATGCTGGCCCAAACGTCCGTGAGCGAAATGTCCGGTGTTTATCGTATTCCGTGTTCAGGATGTGATAAAGTTTACATCGGAGAAACGTCACGCGACCTGAATACACGAATACGTGAACACCGTTACGACGTCAGGCATGATGTCACCACCAATGCATGTATGACACATAGAAACAAGGAAAACCATCTTATGGACTGGAAGAATGCAGAGCTGCTGATACGGGAACCAGACAAAATCCGCAGGAAGTGTTTAGAAGCAGCAATCATTCAAGGAACGAACACTATTGAACAAAACAGGGGCATGTTTAACATATCTCCTCACATTATTCCCCTAATACCCATGGCCAGCAAAATATTAAATATTTAAACCACCCTTTGTGGACATATCGCCCACGGACGTTTGGGCCAGCATTCTCATCCTTTCCCAGTGTCCAATCCCCCCCCCCTTCTCCTCCTCCTCCTCCTCTTCCTTCCCCCCCCCTTTTCTCTCCCCGTTCCCTCCTTTCCCTTTATTTAATCTCAAGCATTTGTATCTCAACTTGTACTTGAAAAAGCTGTAATAAGCGAAACGTCGTACACAGAAAGGCTCCGTCCTCATATGGTGTTTATCTCGTCTATATATATGTATGTATATATATATGTATATATGTATATATATATATATTTATATATATATATATATAATATATGTATATATATACATATATATGTATTTATGTATGCATGTATGTATGTATGATGTATGTATGTGCATATGATACATATATATATATATATATATATACATATGTATGTATGTATGTATGTATGTATGTATGTATGTATGTTTGTATGTATGTATGTATGTATGTACGTATCCGTGTATGCATGTATGTATGCTTGTATGTATGTTTGCATGTGCATATGATATATACATACATATATATATATATATATATATATATAGATATATATATATATATGTAAACAAAAAACTTAGAATCTGTTTACTTTTACAATTTTTGATTGGAATCGACATTCTATTTTTTATATAAACCAAAACATTTCACTACTGTTTTTTTCTTCAAAATTTCATTACATTCCAGTGTTATAGTTCATACGAGGCAAAGCGTCTCTGCAATGTAGGCCATGTCTGTTGCCTGGTTGGTCTGTGCATTGAGGATAACGAGGCGGTGAGTGAGGAGGAGTGTGTGGCCACAGCCGTCAGCCCTGTTTGGGATTTCTGTGGTGGGCGGAAAGAGGAACATTTTGGCCCAAGCTTTTTCCCCGGCAAGCGTTGAGCATCCAATGAAAACCGTAATTGGTGCCACAATGATGACGGCGAGAATTGCACCTTCTTTGACGTCGGGAGCTTGGGTTTAGATTTTTTTTTTTTTGGGGGGGGGGGGGAATTGTAAACCCGGCCGGTTTTGTTCAGTTAGGAGGTGAGCCTTGATCTGATTAAGAGCTGGACCCCGCTTACTTTGGTCTGCCTTTCAACTAAATAGAATTCCCTTGCTTTCCTCAAAATGAAATCCATAAAATAGGTCACCATCTTAAAGAACTAAAAGTACTTCAAGAGCTTCCATTGAACAAAGCCAATAAATCATCAACACATTTGTTGTTTACCAAGCGTTAAGTGTCACCATAACATTTTATGACATTAATGACGTCATCAGTTGTGTTGTGGTATTACAGAATCGGTATGGTAATCGAGGTGGCCAGACTTCTCAAGCTGAAATATGCTAGACAGTAGCTGAAATTATGCTAGATTGGTAACAATAACGCCATATATGCTGTTCATCTTAATACGTTTAGTTTCTGTTATAATTTTGTTAGTATTGTAGCCTTTTAGTAGTGCAAAGCCTTAATCCTCTGGGTACTAGACATGATAGACAGTGCAATGGTAATGTATATTTACCATGAGAAAGCATAATGTGTGTTCATTGTATCCTACTATTTGACATTCTTAATTTGAAACGAAAAAGTATCTTTGGTCAGTATTTGAACATATCTAATAATATCTCAGTAAGGTTTGTATCACTAATCCTTTTCATATGTTTGCATTGTATCTAAATTGGATGGGAGTACGATTTCTTTTTTTAGATAAGCAAAGGGTAGGGGCAATGAAAAAAGTTAAGAATCACTGCCCTAATGGTATTTCTTATAGTGCAGAGTTGATCTTCCACATTTTAGTAATGACGTCTTTGGATTAGCTTAAAGTGAGGCTGGAAAGAGAGAGATGTCATATTCTAAGGAGTAAAAGAAGTTTAGATAATAAAAGATAAACTAAAAATATTTAACTACTTCTGCCCAAATATTGCCTCTTAGGTGAGTTAGATTATCTGGAATCAGACAAAGGTAAAACACTCATAGGACCAACCAGCAAATCAAGTGTTAAACTATAGAGCTTTGTAAAGTTAGTGTGGGTCCTGATGTGACTATATAAGAAACCTCACTTATGATATTCTGTTGCAGAAGTTGATATACTTGAGGGGACAGTTGCTGTATAAGATCACCTTACACCAGGAGGCGCTTATCTGATTAACTGCAACCGAAAATATAATCCCCACAGATGTATTTGGATATATATATATATACATATATATATATATATATATATATGTATTTACATATATATATACATATATATATATATATATATATATATGTATATGTGTGTGTGTGTATTCATTGTTAACGTTTTTGCATGAAAATTTATGCGTTAGTACAGAGCAGGGGTAAACCAGAGAACATTTTGATTACACTCCGGTCAACAAGTAGCCCCACTGCCCCGCAGCTTATAAGTTGTCGGACAAACTCGGTCTCCCTGTTCCCCCTTATGCAAATGACTGAGTATTATTGCAAAACTCGTTTATGAAAAATTGAATTATTTGTACACCAAACTTCATAATCATTTTTAACTTTTCTTCTCCCTTTTTTTCGTTATTTTAATCTTCTCCCTGTTTTCTTCTTTATTTCTTCTTACTATTCTTCTATTTCTTTTTCCTCTTGATCTTTCTTCTTTGACTTTTTTCTTCTACCTTTTTCCATCCTCGTTCCTTCTCCATTTTCTTCTCCATTTTCTTCTTCTTCCTCTTCATTATCTTCTTCCATGTTGGTCTTTAAATCATAATATTTTATTATGAAATAGTTTTCTCTTGTATTTGATCATTTATTCTAATGTTTATTGTGTTACTTATTTACATACTAAGCCCCTTTTCTTCCTGGCATGCTTTTAACTCTTCATAGAAGCATAAATGATAAAGCGGGGCACTTACCAAGGAGTACTTAATTTCAATAAATATTCAACCTATAATTACATACATACATGTATACATATATACATACATATATACATACATACATACATACATACATACATACATACATACATACATACATACATACATACATACATACATACATACATACATACATACATACATACATACATACATACATACATACATACATACATACATACATACATACATACATGCATACATACATACATTCACCATTTTTTTCACCTTATAAAGGAAGTAGCCAACCACACTTCACGTATCCCACACCCATGCAAAGCCCATTTGTTTTCTCCTTTTATCTTAGCGTCTTGTGGATGTAAGTCCACACTCTTTCCCCCCTCCCCCGTCCACTGTTTGGATAAGAATCAACGTAACAAGACAGCCTGGAAGTAGGGAGGTAGTTTCCTTTGACTGAATAGAATCACCGGGTGAAGGTCAAGAAATAATGTAAAACCTTCCCAAACAGGTTCTTAGCTCTTCTAGTAAACAAAGTCCTTTACTTAGCCTAAATGATATGGCTTTGGGGAGATGGAGTGAATTCTGTCTGTCGATATACCTAGAGGTTTCTTAACCTTAAATATCAATTGAGAAGATTTTCAAATAAGTGGTTAATATATGCTAGATGTATGGTTTAGTCACTTTTTGATAAAATAATACAAGAATAAATCATATTTATAACGCAATGTTATAAAAAGGCCTATCAAAATATCAGTAGCAGACGAACATTTCCTTTGCCAATCTTCGGCTGTTCTCGTAAGGCTCTATCGGCTGTGACGTCACTCGCGCTTTTTACATACGGATGCATGCCATATGCGTGCACTATAAAATACCGTGCTGCGCTGTCAACTTGATCAGTGATCTGTCATATTTTGTGTGTTAGTAAGGTTTTATCAATTATTTAGTTCGTAAATGGTTTATTGTGTCACCGGAAATTGCAACAGTGATTCGACGAAACTTTCTGCTGCGGATGAACTTCATTTTCATTCTTTTCCGAAATACCCTGTCTGCAAAAAGGACTGGATCATTCGGTGGAGACGGCACGAGTCATGGAAGTCTGGATTGAAAGTGAAACTTGTTTGAAACATATCAATAAAAAAGCGTACACTCAGAACCCTGGCCTTGTTAACAAGTGCAAAGGCCATGGTGAAATGTATCCAACATGTCTGCACGAGCCCGTTGACAATAGGGAATTGGTGAAAGAAGGTAATAATCCCAGTTCACACTGTTAAAGATTTGATCAAATTTTTGTCCTCTCTCCTGTACTGTGTAATAAAATTTAACAGTCTTTGACAGTGTGAACCTGGTGTTTCTTGTAAATTATAATACAAAGTATAGTAAAGAGTTTGACAAGGAACTTCCATGTAGAACCGGTTGACGGGGAATAGTAGCTACTACCAACCCATCACCATATCTTTAGCTTTACACTTACATCATAAATGTACATCTGCTTAGAAATCGTGCACCACACAACAGTCTTCTTATCAACTTGCTTTAAGGTTCATTGTAACGCAGAAAGCACTTCTCAGGGATATCTGTCAGTTCTCGCCTTATAAACAAACATCAGAGCTGGAATCGTATTGCAAGGTTATGTGCTTCTTTGCTCTCAAGTCCCAGCATTTTTTTTTTTTTTTATGAAGCAATGAAAGGAGGACAAGTACATATGTAACTTCAAACCTCTTTTGATGTAATTTCACTACGGTGATTCAGGCACAAGGGGGCTGAATTTATGTTGAGAATGGTAAAAGGCATGCATGGTGATTGAAAATTATAATTTTCTACTTTCAGATTACTATTTGATGCCCTTCATTTCGATGAAAATTCATGTAAAAAGCAGAGAACTGGGAAAATTGAGAGGCGTAATGAGCTATATCTTATCCCAAAGCCAAAGCAGGTGTTGGAGGGAAGGAGAAGAAAGTTTATCTAACATATGGTGAGTGTATGAAGCATTATTGTGCTACATATTGCATCCAACCTGTGAAAATGAATAGGACTTCCTATTGAAGTAATGTGATAAATCCAAAATTTAGACTTGCCTAAAAAATTTGTTTTGTTCTAGATATAGAAACTTACTCGATCTATTGATCACTAGCCACGAAAGCATGGTAACTGATATAGAAGTCAGTTAAACTGTTACAAATAGCGATCAGAACTTAGTTAGATTCAAACTCCTAAATCTTTTTAGAATAGATACTTGTGTTTCTAAAATATCCGATTTCAGTAAAGCTCAGTTCATAGGACTACATCAGGAGCTTCAGCTTACAGATTAGGAGACAAAATTAAGCGAAATACCTGTAGATCAGATGTGGGAAATATTTCAAAATACGCTCACTAAGATGATTCATACTTACATTCCTTTTAAGGACAGACGTCCCCCAAATCAGGCTCGCCCAAAGTGACTCGACAAAGAAATTGAAAAAAGTATTGCTAAAAAGACATAGGCTTATAAGAAATATAAGTGCTCTGGTACATCTAATGACTATGAAAGTTATGTATCAATGCAGAGAGATTTAAAAAAGACAATAGAAAAAAAATAAAGCGACAATACGAAATGAATATCGCTGATAAACCCAAAGAGAATCCCAAAGAATTCTATAGTTACATTAGAGATAAAAAGGTTGTTAGGAATCACATTGGTCCACTATTATCTGCTGACGGTCAACTTGAATATTCAAATGAAGGAATGTGTAATATTTTAAACAATTATTTTAGCTCTGTATTCGTAAACGAAACACCTTAAAGTGAACTCCAAACTGAAACCTGTGAAAAGTCTAGGATAAACTTACTCACTACGGTAAACATAACAAAAGAAAAGATTAAAAGGTGTATAGAGAAACTCAAAGTTGATCAAATACCAGGGCCTGACGGTTGGCATCCAAGAATCTTAAAGGAAATGAAAAATGAGATTGTTGTTCCTTTAGAAAATATTTTCAAGAAATCCATCATATCCGGAGATGTCCCAAGAGAATGGAAGCTAGCTAACATTACTCCTATATTCAAAAAAGGTGACAAAAAGAAACCAAGTAACTATAGGCCTATAAGTTTGACTTCAATTGTAGGAAAAATAATGGAAACTACCACCAAAGATGCTATCGAACATAATTTAGAAAGTAACCATTTGATAAATGATAGCCAGCATGGTTTCAGACGGAAACGTTCTTGCGTGACTAACTTACTCGAATTCTACAACACAGTTATCTCGAATTATGACAAAAGAAACAATATAGATTTAATATATCTAGACTTTGCTAAAGCTTTTGATACCGTCCCCCACGAAAGACTACAGTACTTACTAAATTAGCTTCACACGGAATAAGTGGTAGCCTATTAAGTTGAACTAATTGATTGAATGATTGAAGACAGAGAGTTGTTTTAAAAGGAAAACTTCTAGATGGAAAAATGTTACAAGTGGAGTTCTTCAGGTTTCCGTTCTTGGACCACTTCTATTCATAGTATATATAAATGATATGGACCATGGACTAAAATCTACTGTTTCCAAATTTGCTGATGATACAAAACTGTGCGGAATGGCAAATGATCACTTAAACCAATTAGATATTCAAGAAGATTTAGATCAATTACAGCAATGGTCTGAAAAGTGGCTAATGAAATTTAACACAAGTAAATGCAAGGTAATGCACATAGGTAAAAGTAACAGTAAGTACGATTACAAGTTATTTGGAAATTTGTTAACAAAAGTGAATAGTGAAAAAGATCTCTGCGTAATTATCAGTAACTATCCCAAATCATCCAAGCAGTGTATTTCAGCCTCTGAGAAAGCAAATAAGATTCTAGGGCTGATTGCGCGATATTTTGATTTAAAAAATCCATCACTCATTAACAAGCTATATAAATCGATAGTTCGTCCACAGTTGGAATATGCTGTTTCTGTATGGTCACTGAATCTCATTAAAGACATTGACAGACTGGAAAAAGTACAACGGCGAGCCACAAAACTGATTCCAAATATAAAAAATAAATCATACGAAAATCGATTAAAACATATGAATCTGTTTTCCCTAAAAAAGCGTAGACTCAGAGGTGACTTGATACAGGTCTTTAAAATTCTAAAGGGAATTGATTGACAACATCAAAAGTGAAAAAAAATTCACACTGAAACAATGGTCTCAAACTGTCCGGAAATAGATTCAATTTGGAAGTGGGTAGAAACAACTTCGCCAACCGTGTAGTTAATGAATGGAATAAACTTCCTGCAGAGGCAGTGCAATGTAGTTCAGCT
>NC_134819.1:38287702-38290202 GCF_046742065.1 Oratosquilla oratoria | reverse complement strand
TCTGTCTGTCTGTCTCTCTGTCTGTTTGTCTCTCTGTCTTTCTCTGCCTCCTGTCTGTCTGTCTCCTGTGTCTGTCTCCTATCTATGTCTGACTTATCTGTTTGTTTGTTTGTTTATTCATTTTTGTTTATTTATTTATCTAATATATTTATCTATTCATTTTATTTTATTTTGTTTGTTCATTTGTTTATTTATTTATTCATGTATTTATTTGTTTAATTCTTTATTTATTTATCTATTCATTATTTTTTTTATTTATTCATATATTTATTAATCTTTTTATTTCAATTTACTCATTTATCTACTTATTTATTTAGCTAATTATTTTAGATTATTTGTTTATTTATTAATTCATTTAATTACTCATTTTTGTCATTTCATCTGATCTGTCTCCCACTAAACCCACTGGTCTGCTTTTATAGCCACAAGGCAAATTAAATTCACTAATATGTCTCTCTGCCTGTGTTTGTCTTTGTCTGTCTCTGTCTATCTGTATCTGTCTGTCTGTCTGTCTGTCTGTCTGTCTGTCTGTCTGTCTGTCTGTCTGTCTGTCTGTCTGTCTGTCTGTCTGTCTGTCTGTCTGTCTGTCTGTCTGTCTGTCTGTCTGTCTGTCTGTCTGTCTGTCTGTCTGTCTGTCTTACCAGCACAATAGCCAAGAGTAGGTCATTACTTTCACGCACTTCACAAGCGTCAGCCCAAAGTTCCCAACACTAAACACAATCATCAACAATGTTTCCCACTTCATAACAGTCATCACAAAGCACAACGCAGATGATAAACATACCAGTGACTATCAATAGGAGCAGCTATAATTATCGTAAAGACAATTACAGTCTCCCGGTTGATCAAGCATCAAATTTGCCGGCATAACATTACAGCAATACAACATCTGATGTCCTTAATGATTGGAGCACGTTGAGGTACAGGAGAGCTCGACACAAAGGGGACAGAGGGCTTGGGAAGGGAGGGCATGTGAGCACAAGTAAGAGGTGTTTTGCTTACGTGTAAAAGAAATTCCTTGCACGTGGCCTTGCTGCCCTGGTAAGCTCGAAATATTACCCAGAAAAATGTGCCACACCTGCGCAGGGAACTACGCCACGGCACACATGTCGCGCGGAAAGGCATGTGCCATACAAGCCGGACTGCTCGACCTGCGTTGTCCGTCATTACATTGTGTACATTCGCATTTAACTAACTACAGGTTACTCCTACACAATTGCCGTGTCCCTAGCATTACCTCGGTCTCAGTGTGGGTCTGTTTATCTTGGTAGCCGTGAGTCAGCAATGAATGTCGTGTTTTCCTTATGTGGTCTCCAATTATGAAGAGCAATTATCTTCAGACACGGCTGGACCACAGGCTTGAATGGACTGCGGCAACACCATGAATCCATCTCTTTAAGTTATTACAAAGAGAGAACATGGAATCATATGCGTGACGTGGCTTCCCTAAGAAGTAGCTGGAGAGAAATTGCACATGCAATGCTATGTTCTACAAGCAGAGCTAATGTATATTACATATACCAGAAATTAACGTTAGTTTGATTTCCTTAGCCACAGAAGAAAAAACGAAAAGCATCGAAATATTACGATTCATATACAAACTACGATAGTTCGTGGTAATTTGACGTTGAACTACTATCTCATTGATGGCTCGGATAATTCGTATTCCAGTATCAATGAAAATAAGATCTACCCAAGCAAAAATAGATCATTATTCTTATGCGCATTATTACTGTATCTATAAAAATTTGGAACGAATAAGATTAATCTATGAACACATTCGTAGTATATATCAGTGTCCAGACCGCCACAAAGATAAAGGCTTAGAATCAAGGAAAGGACGAACAGATATGTACAATAGAATAAGCACGTATCACACAAACCCTCTTACATCAATAATGATTCACTTAGCATAAACATGTATCACATAAACCTTCTTACATCAAGAATTATCCACTTAGCACATTATCCAGGTCGAGCAGCGTTTTGAAATTTGTTTAAGCAAAGGAGTTTTAGCATTTAGTGGGTCAGAGATGTTAACTGTGAATTGATTTTGATCTTTAAAATCCACACACATTAAAACGAGCTAGTGTAAATAATTTTGTTAATGAAGAGTTTTAAAACTGCAGACTATTTGTTGGAGCTTACGATTCTTCTCATTCTCAAAATGACTTGTGAAATAAATTTCGTGGAGGCAAAACAAAATGAGTACATTGGTAGATGAATGAGTAATAAGATGCAAAGAAAATGCAGATTTCAAAGTTTATCTTACTAGTAAAGAAAAACATAGTTGTGTTGTGGGTTTTAATTAAGCCATACATAGGAGTGGTGGAGACATGGTAGTTACGCTGTGAATTTACCTTGGTTTTAACAAGTATTTGCCAGAAATAAGACATTTTTGAAAACAGACAAAAAGAAAAGTAGTTAAGGACAGATAAATGATAAATGTATATATAATTTTAGGTAAAAAGAGCTAAGATGAAATGATAGAGTACAGCTA
>NC_134819.1:38280202-38285202 GCF_046742065.1 Oratosquilla oratoria | reverse complement strand
GTATATTGTAGTTCTAAAAATGTTTAATACCGCAAAAAATAAATCATTGTATCTCGATGCAGGAGGTTTTAATTAAAAGATGTAGTTCAAAAGAAAATATTATATATCTAATAACACTTTACAGTTTCTTACATACTTTAAGAGCTTGCAAACGATGAAAGGAAAAGGAAAATGTTTCCAGAGGATTATTAAGGTAAGAATAAGACAAAGAACGTACTCCTTTGAAGCCATGTGTCAGTAAAGAAAGGAAAAACTTCAGCTGCACCGTAAGTCTTTTTTTTAGAGTCAGGCCAGAAGAAATAGAGAAAAATATTTCTAAGAAATACGGATGAAAGTATGAGTAAATCGTAAGAAATAGGAAGAAGCGGAGAAGGAGAGAGGGAATATCACCAGGATTGTCTAAGGTTTTGTTAAATAATTGACAAAAACCTTTTTTAGTTTCTGACAGTGGAGGTGACAGCCATACTAACGCCGCTGCGGAAGAGAGGAAATATAGAAGACGATGTGAATTTTCTAGAAGTATTGTTTGGTTGGGTGTCAGAAATCACATGAGAAATCAGAAGAGAAGATATTTGGGCACGTCTTGTAGATACAAAAAAGAAATATGTGGTCTACTACTGGACAAACTTTCCACGATTCTAAATAAGAATAAATAGTTTATCACAGCACTAGAACGAGTGGGCCAGGGTATTTCAAATCTAGGACTAGAAAAGTCATTTGAAATAGTTTTCCTTATTTACCTATATACCAAAGGCTTTTTTCCCCTTATAGGGGAGGTAGCCTAATCAAAAGGCACGCACCTACTCCCACTCATTCCACCCCAATCCACCAACCTTTCCTCCTTCTCATATTAGCTCCTCGTCATCCCTTTATCCTGCACACTGCCCTGGGTCAGAAGCAATGCAGTAAGCCAAAGTTGTCTTTATAACAAAAATAATCACTTATATGATGAATTCTACAGTCATAGAAGGATTTCGACTACGGAGGCAGTTACCATTTAAGGGAAAATAAAAAAGTAATGCCTCGTAGAGACCCAGTCAATAGTGCCGAAATGACAAGGACGCTTGTGCAATTGGGAATCTTAGAACAATAGTGGAATGATATAAGTGACAAAATGGAGAGCTTAGCAGTACGAAAAGAATGAATGATGGAGAGAGCTAGAATGTTGAGTCTGCTACCTACATAGTTGGAAGGTCATACATACCTTCAGATGACTGATATATATATATACATATATATATGTATATATATCTATATATATATATATATATATGTATATATACTTTTTTCGTAGTTCCAAGATTATTTCAAAATAAGTCACAATGCTTAAGATATCAAGAATAACACATAAAAGTATTACATTTTCATTGTTAAAGTGAATCTTAATGTAGCAGTTGTCATATAAATTCAATTCCTACCACGACCAATCAATTTTGTTCACATAAAGATGACTTTCTACATCGACAAGTTAACTTTGTCACTCCAAAAGGTAGTATGTCTTATTCTGACTGTTACAGTGAGTTAAATCCATGTGAATAAAGCTCATAGGTTTAAGGAACAATGTGTCATTAATTTCTCAGAAGAGGAGTTGTACATGACACAGTAAAAGAGTGTAAAATTAGAAAGCCCATAGCACGGCGCTGAGAGCAATTTGCAATGACATCACGAAGGAACGACGGGCGGCTTGATAGGCGGGAGTTGAAGTGGAATGACAAGAATGGAGAAGATGTAGGGTGGGAGAGAGGAGGTGGTGAAGGCTGAAGGAGAAGGGGAGCAGGAGGAGGAATAGGAAAAGAAGGGGGAGGGGGAGGAGGAGAAGGAGAAGGCAAGGGAAGGAGAAGGAGCAGGAGGAGGGGAGGAAGGAGGAGGAGAAGGCAACCTCAGCCGCTGTTGCCAGAACAAGAGGGGTTTCAGGAAATGAATGAAGATGGTGACGAAGGGAGGCAGGAAGAGGAAGAGGAGAAGGAGGAGGAACAGGAGGAGAAGGAGGAGAGAGAAAGGAAAAAGTATTAGGCAAAGGGTCAGGAGGGATTTGGGATGGTTGAGGCATAAGAAGAGATTAGAAAACCATGAGAGGGTAAGGAAGAGGAGTAGGAAGACGAACAGTGAGGAAGGAGAGCTAGAAGAGGAGAAGAGTGAGAAAGAGAATGCGACGGAAAACAAAGAGGAAGAAGAGGAGAAAGAGGAGAAAAAAGAAGAGAAAAAGAGCAGCTAAAATTGTTACTCAGAGATGCACCCTGACTATGGAAAGAGAAAAAAATGAAAAAAAAATAGAGGATTGGGGAGATCGCAAAAATAAAGATAAAGAGAAGTGTAAAGAAATTCGAGGGCATAAAAGAAAAGAGGGGCGTGAGAAAACACGGACAAGAGATGAAAAGTTAAAGTCACTGAAAACAAGCGATGAGAAAAACAGTGGAGTTAGATTTTTTTTATAAAAGTAGGGAAGGAAATAAAAGTAGAATAAGGTAAAAAAAATGTATGATACTTTTAAGTTCTCCAGCACAAAGGTCTAGCTTTAATTAAATTAAATCGTCTGGAGGAGCCTAGAACAGAATCTGTAAGATGTGGCATCGTAGAGGTTAAATTACATGAATGAAGGACAGTTATTTAACAGAGAGAGAGGACTGAAGATGCAAAGAACAAACTAAAGCAAATCATGCATCCAAAATGCAGAAAAAATTATTATATCGGGAAACGACTCCTAAAACATCGTCTTTGAACAGAGACAAAGAACAGACAAAAAATATATATATATGAACGAAGAAGAATGTTAATGAGATGAGAATGAGAACGAAAACCAAAAATGTCTCGTAAAACAAAGTCTTTAAAAAAAAAACAAAAGGTAAAGAGAAAGCAAGAACAAGTTATAATTCAGGAACGTAGAGGGAAAATAATGATAGTGGAGAAGAATAAGAACAGAAGCCCAAAACGACTTCTAAAACCGGGCCAAATACTTTGAAAATGTAAGAAAAGATTAAAAGCGGGAGGTGGGCTGCACTGAAGAAAGAGAGGTTTAGGTGTGAACGGAAATTGCCTGCAGGAGAGACCAGGTGGTCAAACATGAGGAGGAGGAGGAGGAGAAAAAGGAAAGTGCTGGAAGGTAGATTAGATGACCGGAGGGTGAGAAGGTGACTTTTGAATGACAGTGTGGGAAGATGAAGAATAGGTTATTAGATTGGAAAATTACACGGAAAATTACACCGATAAACATTTGCTTGGTTAGAATCTAAAAAATATGCTCCTGGGTTTAACCTGTTTACCCTTTTAGTCTGAGGATTGCTTGTCAAAAATTATAAAGTACGTTACTAGGTTAACCAATCCTGAGATTTTTTGGAATCCAAATTGTCTGAAGAATTGCTCTCTACCCACCTCCCTCTTCA
This sequence comes from Oratosquilla oratoria, assembly GCF_046742065.1. Lineage (NCBI taxonomy): Eukaryota > Metazoa > Arthropoda > Malacostraca > Stomatopoda > Squillidae > Oratosquilla > Oratosquilla oratoria. Next base: position 38,281,822 of record NC_134819.1, on the reverse strand, counting down.
GAACAAGAGGTGGTTGTCCTTGAAGAAAGAATGTTCCAGGTGCCCACACGGAAAACACGCTGCTGGTTTACCCTAAGACTTGATCAACTACCACAGAGTTTGGTAGGTCTGATAGGGCAGGTTGCAATTCTATCCTCGTTGTGTTGTGCTCCCATATCTGGATACCAGAAAACCCTAGTTACAACTAAACAGGCTACGTATAGGTGCTGGCCGTTATGCAGCAAGTATGAAAAAATGAGAAATATCTGACTCAGACCTTTGGTCATACGGTCTAATATAGATCTATAATCTCAACCTGAATCATTGTAACACGATAGGGTCTCATTGCTCACTAATAGACTTACACAGCCCAGAGCATCCATTTACACTATGGAGCATACTATGGTAAGATTAGAGATTGAGTTTACAGCCCAAGGGTCCTTGAAAACATGAAAGAGTATACACATCAACCACATTGGCACTTCGTGATACAGCCCTAAATCATGTGGTCCTGGCCCAGGCAGTAGATACATGGCTCATTGCATACCAGACTCAATGGCTAAAGTCAAGCTGTTTTCCTCCTTTGAGCCAAGGTAGTCTACTCGTGTTTACTTGAATCAGGGCCCGCAGAAATGTGTTGATGGCCCCAAGGGAACACCTCAGCGCAACCATAGCACTGGAGTATCTCTTAATCTTCAGGAATCCTGTCTCCTTCCCCTGCAGGGACACCATTCACAGTAAACACATGGTTTAGTGACCCATAACGAGGTCGAATAGCCATTGACTCGTGGGGTGGGGGGTCATCTGATCTTTGGATGTTCTTAATGCTCAATACATAATCCTCGCTGGTGGAACTAAAAGCAGTGGGGGGGGGGCAATTAGGTCACTAACAATTCGATCATTTGATAGGTAGTGGTGACTGCAGTAACAAAAATGATTGATAACTCCACCAAGTTTAAGTGGGTTTTAATCAAACAAAACTCTTTCTGGGCTCAATTTCACAATTTCAATTATTTAAAACTACTGTCTTTAATCAGAATAAGTTCTTTGTGGAACAAGTTAAAACGGACATTTTGGGAAAGGTGGCAACATATGGGTACTCATGGGTGCATAAGTGTAAAGAGGTATAGGAGGATTTAAGGATCTGCTGGCATTTTGGAGGAGAAAGTAAGCGTGAGGAAATTACAATCAAATATGTATTTAAGAAATTAAATAACATGAGGGCTCTACTAACCGGATCAAGTAGTATATGGTTGGCCAGGAAAAAAATCGATAAAATCCTTTAGGGCAGTGGTTCTTAACCTGGGGTACCTGTACCCCCAAAGGGTACGAAATCTTAATCCTGGGGGTACGAGATATGATAGCCAGTGCGATGGTACTGTGTATTTACAATGAGAAATAATCATGTGCATTCATTGTATCCTACTAATTCACATTTCTAATTTGATATAAAAGAAGTAGCATTGTTCAGTAATACATACATACATATACCAAAGACTTTTTTTCCCCCTTACTCGGGAGGTAGCCAAAAGCCAAGACATAGAAACCACTCCCACCCATTCCATCCCCTACATACTCCACTCCCCTCTACCCTCTTCCCTCCATCTTATCTTGGCACCTCCTGGATGACGGGTCATCCCT
>NC_134819.1:38270202-38275202 GCF_046742065.1 Oratosquilla oratoria | reverse complement strand
TACATATACATATACATATACATATACATATACATATACATATACATATACATATACATATACATATACATATACATATACATATACATACATACATATATATATATATATATACATATATATATATATACGCACGCACATACACACAAACACACACACACACACACACACACACACACACAAGCACACATACACACACACACACGCACACATACACACACACACACACACACACACACACACACACACACACGATCAGCAGAGAGACGGCGACGATTGAACTCCGGAAAAAACTAAATTTTCGTGGATTCAACGACGAAAGAGTACCTGTGTTGTATTAGTAGGGAAGGGGAAAGCTTTTGGTGTAGTGGGAAGGTAAAGAAAAAGGAGAAGGGGAGGGATTACTGGGAAAATTTGAAGGAAATGAGGAAGGGGACGAACGGGCCCCGGAAGTCAGAAGGAATGTCAACAAAAGGTACGCAGACGACAGAGGTGAAGTCAAAGAAATGAGTAGAAATGTAAAAATTTGAAATATAGATAAGAGCAACGAAATGGAAGGTAAATATAATTATTTCCATGGATTTAATGAGAGAGGAGATGGCATCCTCCCCCGATTAGCAAGTCTAGAGAAAACACTAGCAAAAATGAACGAACAGTGGGAGGTTAGGTTCAGTGAACTTGCACTGATTACACAAAGAGTTGATAAATTGGAAGAACTAAAGAAGGAGAACCAAAAACTAAATAAAGAAATAGAAGAATTAAAAAGACAGTTAAAAGAAGTAAAGGATGAGAATGAGAAATTAAAGAAAAATAATAAAGAGAATAAAGAATCCATAGAAAAGGAGATAAATGGTTGGAAAAAGGTTCAGAAAAATAGTAAAATTGAATTTAGAGATATAGTGAAACAACAGATGAAGGAACACACTAAGGACAGTTATTAAAGTGATGAGAGAGAAGGAGAATATAGTAAGAGACTTAGCAGATAAAAAGAAATGTATAAATATGTTAGGAATGGAAGAGAAACATAGTCCAAATAAGACTACAAGAGTAAGAGAGGAGAAAGAATGAGTGAACAGGGTACTAAAAATATTTCAAGAAGGTGAACAGGAAATAGGGAAAGAAATTGAAGAAATATATAGGCTTGGGAAATTCAATGTAGACAAGACCAGACCAATTAAGTTTAAATTCAGGTCACAAACGACAGCAGAGAATGTCTTATCAAAAACAGAAAACTAGCAGACAGTGATCAGTACAAACAGTTATGGATAAAAAGAGAGATAAATAAAGAGGAAAGAGAGGAAGAGAAAACAAAAACATTGAAGCTAGGGGGAAAAACGAGAACAGAACAGAGTCAGACAAAGAGAAATTTTATTGGAGAGTAGTGGATATGAAAGTGATGAAATGGTTCATAGGAGAGAAAGACAGAAGGTAAACAGAAAACAGGATGGGGGTAGCAGAAAATTAAAAGTATCCTTCACAAATATAGATGGATTAATAACAGGCTTGAATGAACTAAATGATTACCTGATTGAAAAGGAACCGGACATAATGGGAATTGTGGAGACAAAATTGAAAGGTCCATTACCACCCAACAGTGTAGGACATGGTGCATATAATTATTGAATTAGAAACAGAGAAGTAAAACAAGGTGGTGGAGTTATGTTCCTGACTAAGAAGAATATAAATGTGAGGAATGTTACATATGGAAAAAATAGAGTGGAAATGATCATGATAGAAATAGAGGACAGGGACAAGAAGAGCAGGAAATTTGTGGTAAATCATGTACCTCCTAAAACGGCTCCGTGGGAAAAGAGAGAATACAAGAATATGTTAGAAGACACAGATAACACTAAATAAGATGGAGGAAGAATAATTATAATGGGTGACTTTAATTATAAAGAAATCTGCTGGGAAGAAATGACAGTGAAGGGTGGAGATGACCTATGGGGAAATATACTACTTAATATGATTATAGAATATACAATGGTACAATGGATACAAGAGAATACTAGGTATAGAAATGAGGAAGAGCCATCGAGACTAGACCTAACAATCATATCAGAACCTGAAATAGTGGACAAGATTGAATATAAGACACCACTAAGTAAAAGTGACCACATATTAGTAGAACTGGAACTAAATGAAGAAAAATACATGAAAAAAACGAACAATATAGAAAGGGAAAAATGATGTATGAAAAAAATATTATAAAATGAGAAAAATATATAAAATTAGATAGACTGGGAAAGTATATACAAAGAGGAAACAATAGAAGATATGTGGAAATTTTTGACAACAATTTATAAGGAAGAAGTGGAAAAGTATGTTCCAAGACAAAAACAAGAAAAAGGATATGAAAAATTTTGGTACAACAAAAGATGTAGAGAGTTAAAAGATAAAAGGGATAAAGCTTGGATAAAATGGAGGAAAGACAAAAGAAAAACGAAAAATTGAAAATATATACTGATTATAGAAATGAATATGAAGTGCACAGAGAAGAAAAGAGAAAACACGAAAATGATGTCATAGAAAAATGTAAAGCTCAACCAAAACTATTCCATAGATTTGTAAACAACACACTGAAAAACAAACAAGAATTAGTGAAACTACGACAAAGAGGAATAGAATACACAGAGGAATTAGAAATGACAGAATTTATGAACAAGCATTTTAAATCAGTGTTTACGAGGGACAACATACAACTGAGAGATGACGAGTGGGAGGGAAAGTCCCCCTATGAAAGAAATAGAAGTAACAAAGAATGAGATAATGAATTACTTGATTAATATCGATGTCAGAAAATCGCATGGACCAGATGAAATGGCAAACTGGATTTTAAGAGAATGCAGGGACGAACTATCAGACAAAATACATAGTTTAATAAGCAGTTCATTAAAGGAAGGAAAAGTTCCAGATGATTGGAAAAGAGCAAATATAGTACCAATATATAAGGGGGAAACAAAGAAGGCCCTACAAACTATAGACCGGTCTCCCTTACAAGTACGGTAGCAAATAATTGTGAAAGAATTATCAAAATTAGATGGATAAAGCATTTGGAAAAAAAATGCACTAAATCCGAGGCAGTTTGGATTTAGACAAGGAAGATCATGTGTCACAAACTTGATATGTTTCTACTCAAGACTAATAGATATAATACAGGAAAGAGATTGATGAGCTGATTGTGCCTTTCTAGACCTGAAAAAAGCTTTTGATAAGGTGCCGCATAAGAAATTGCTTAAGAAATTAGAAACTGTAGGAGGAATACAGGGCAAACTACTTAAGTGGATGAAAGACTTCTTGCATGAAAGAAAAATGAGAGTGGTGATAACAGACAAACATTCCAATGAGGTGATTAGTGGAGTTCCACAAGGAACAGTACTGGCCCAATAATGTTTGTCATATATATTAATGATATGGATGAAGGAATTGAAAGTTATATGAGCTTCTTCACAGATGATGCAAAAATGTTGAAAAAACGTGAACACCGAAGAAGATTGTGAATCACTGCGAAGCGATCTCAATAAAGTATGGGAATGGAGTAAGAAGTGAGAGATGGAATTCAACATTAAGAAGTGTAGTATAATGGGATTTGGAAGAAGAAAAAAAAGAATAGTGGGATCATATACATTGGGAGAGGAAGAAATTAAAAAAGTGAAAAAAGAGAAGGACCTAGGAGTCATTATTATGAATAATATGTCCCCTGAGAATCATATAAACAAATTTTTTGGAGAAACTTATAATTTAATAAGGTCAATCAAAGTGACATTTACATACCTGGACGAAGAAATTGTGAATAAAATACTAATCACTTTGATAAGACCAAGATTGGAGTATGCAGCGACGACGTGGTCACCAAGTACAAAAAAAATGTATAACAAAACTTGAAAGAATACAAAGAGCAATTACGAAATTGGCACCAACGCTCTCAGAACTATCTTATGAGGAGAGGCTGGCAAAACTTGAGCTACAGACATTAGAGCAAAGAAGAGAGAGAGGAGACTTGATAACTATTTATAGAATCATGAAAGGCATGGAAATTATTGATAGAGAGGATCTAATAAAATGGGATAGTAGAGATACAAGAGGATATGGAAAGAAAATCAAGAAAGACAATTATAGAAGAGACCTGAAAAAAACAGCTTTCCCCACAGGATAATAGACGTTTGGAGCAGATTAGATGGGAATGTTGTGTGTGCAAAAACGATACAAGAATTTAAAAACAGTCTAGATAAAACGAAATATGGAGACGGGACACAACGAGCGTAGCTCCCCTTCCCGTAAAACACAACTAGGTAAACAAACAAACAAACACACACACACACACACACACACACACACACACACACACACACACACACACACACACACACACACACACACACACACACACACACACGCACGCACCCACGCACGCACGCACACACACACACACACACACACACACACACACACACACACACACACACACACACACACGCACACACACACACACACACACACACACACACACAAACACACGCACGCACTCACACACACACGCACGCACACACGCACGCACGCACACACACACACACGCACACACACACGCACACACACACACGCACGCACGCACACACACACACACGCACGCACACACACACACACACACACACACACACACACACACACACACACAAACACACATTTGTATATGTATATATATATATATATATATATGTGTGTGTGTGTGTGTGTGTGTGTGTGTGTGTGTGTGTGTGTGTGTGTGTGTGTGTGTGTGTGTGTGTGTGTGTGTGTGTGTGTGTGTGTGTGTGTGTGTGTGTGTGTGTGTGTGTGTGTGTGTGTGTGTGTGTGTGTGTGTGTGTGTGTGTGTGTGTGTGTGTGTGTGTGTGTGTGTGTGTGTGTGTGTGTGTGTGTGTGTGTGTGTGTGTGTGTGTGTGTGTGTGTGTGTGTGTGTGTGAAAGAGAGAGAGAGAGAGAGAGAGAGAGGGAAAGTGGAAGTGG
>NC_134819.1:38250202-38262702 GCF_046742065.1 Oratosquilla oratoria | reverse complement strand
CTGTCAGGATGCCTCAACGTATATATATATATATACATATATATATATATATATATATATATATATATATATATAATCAAATCAAATCAAATCAGCCATCCTGAGTCTACTGCTGAACAAATGCCTACTTTATAGTATTCCATGATTCGCACGACCACGCCAACCTCTGGCACGTCACTCCTACGAACTTCTCTATCTCGTCTCTCCATCTTCTGTCTGGTCTCCCTCTCCCATGCGTCTCATCTCACGGCGTCCACCCAGTAACACACTTGCTCCATCGCTCATTAGCCGTTTGCACTAACTTACCTGCCCAATTCCACTTTCTCTCTTTTACCGCCTCCACAATATATTTCACTCTAGTCTGCTCTCTCACCCAACTTGCTCTCTTCCGGTCTCTCAGTGTTATTCCCATCAGTGATATCTCCATTCTCCTCTGTGTATTCCCAAACTTTGTTTCTATCGCCTTCTTTAGTTTCCAGGTCTCACACCGGTAGATTATTGCTGGCAGAATGCATTGATTGTAAACTTTGCGTTTCAAACATAGAGGTAGAGAACCTTTCAGGATTTTATTATACTTACCAAACACTTTCCACCCAATTGTAATATGTCTTCTTATTTCGTTATTATGATCTTTCGTTACTTTCACCATCTGGCCTAAATAATTATACTCCTCAACTTCTTCAACTCTCTCACCATCGACCATAATCTCTATACTTTCAACTTTCGTGGTGAACATTACTTTGGTTTTACTCTTACTCATTTTTAAACCTACTTTGAGACTTTCCTTGTTCAGATCACTCAGCATATCTTGCAAGTCTTCTGCTCTCTCTGAAATAAGAATAATGACATCTGCAAATCTTAGATGGTTCAAATATTTGCCATTAATCTTCAAACCTTTCTCTTCCCAACGCAACCTCCTGAAAATCTCTTCCAAACAAGCTGTAAATAATTTGGGTGAAATGGTATTGCCTTGTCGTACTCCTTTCTCGATCTTGATCTTTTCTGTATCTTTATGTAGTCGAATTATAGTGGCACCTTTCGCATAAATCTTTTCTAAAACTCTTACGATCTGTTCGTTTGTACCCTGCTTGCATAACGAATTTAGTACTGCTATTTATTCTACCGAGTCAAAGGTCTTCTCGTAATCTACAAAAGCTCAACAGAGAAGTATATTGTATTATGTTGTTTTCTCGATTACTTGGTTCAACGCCTGCAAATGATCTAGAGTCCAAAATCCGTTCCTAAAGCCTGCCTGTTCTCTCGGTTGGTTTCCGTCTAAAACTTTATTTAATCTATTTGCAAAGATGTTGAAGAATACTTTATAAACATTTGATAGACAGCTAATCGGTCGATAGTTACTAAGATCCTTCTGGTCTCCTTTTTTATGAACCAGAATCACTATAGCATTGCACCACGATTCAGGAACGGTTTCTTAACGTAAGCATTGGGTGTACAACTGAGCTAACTTAATATGAACTTCTTTCCCTGCGTCTTTCTAAAGATCTTTCGATATACCATCTTCTCCAGGTGCTTTTCCTTGTTTCATATTTTTAGAGCAAATTCTACTTTTTCTTTTGTAATCTCTGGTACACAAGTATCGTCTACAGATGAATTTACTGACTCAACTACGGTCTTCGACGAGTAAAGCTCTTGATAAAATTCTTCTACTCTTTTTACCATTCTGTCTCCACAGTTAATGATTTCTCCATTTCCATCTTTCAAACATATCATTTATTGTCTTCCTAAAGCGTGCCTACGCTCGGTCCCTTTGATACTTTTACCTTTCCGAATAATCTCCTCTATTTCATCTATGTTTCTCTTTTCTCTCTCTCTCTCTCTCTCTCTCTCTCTCTCTCTCTCTCTCTCTCTCTCTCTGATCTTTGCCTTTTGTTGATAAGCTTGTTCAGTTCTTCTCTTTCTTTTTCTTCTTTCCTATTTTTAATGTGCATGATCCTTCTTGTTTTAATATGGTCATTTGTAGCTTTAGAGTATTTGTTGTCTCTGATACTTTTTGCACTTCCTACTTTCTCTGCCGATTCCCTAATGATATTCACTAAATTTAAATTCATATCTTCCACAATGTCCTCATCAGATCTTACAGTTTCGAATCTGTTTTTAATTGCCACATCAAATTTCTTATTATTATCCTTAACTTTTGCAAGGCTGATTTTCTTTCGTAAAACTAGTTTATTTCTTTCGGCTCCGAAATTGAATTTAGCTGTGCAGCCTACCATTCTATGGTCACTACCTATGTTGACTTTATATATCACCGTAACATTGCTAACGATTTTGCTCTCATCTCCTAATATGAGGTCTACTTCATTCTTTGTTGTGACATTTGGACTTCTCCAGTTCCATTTACGACCTACACGCTTTTGAAAGATGTTCATTACCCCTCATGTTGTAGTTCTCTGCAAAATCTACTAACATCTCGCCTCTGTCATTTCCTTCACCTATTCCAAACTTTCCATCGCATGACTTATCTCCCATCTTCTTCCCCACTTTAGCATTAAAGTCGCCTATTATCAACGTATACTTATTTTTTCTTGATCCATTACCTGACTTAAATCATCATAGAACGACTCAATTTCATCATCTGAACTCTGTGAAGTTGGTGTATAAACCTGAACTATTTTTAGAGTGTACCATTTACACACCCTAATCACAATCTAAGCTACCCTGTCTGATAAACTAGTGAACTTGACTGTGTTACTAGCAACCTCTCGGTTTATGAAGAATCCTACTACACTAGATCTTTCTTTGTCCTTACCTCTGGAGTAGAACAGGTGGTGACTATCTTGTAATTGTATCAGCTTTTCTTCCGCTCTTCGGACTTTGCTCAGTCCTACGATGTCCCACTTGATGTTGTCTAGTTCTTCCATTAAACTTTCCAGCCTGTGTTCTTCTGAGAGAGTTCTTACGTTGTAAGTATAGAGCTTCATTTTCTTCATGCTGTTTAATGTCCAACACTTAGATCTGCTTGGACAGTGCTTATTCACATTCGGTGGCACACTGCCCAAAAGCACAAGAGGTAACGCGGTTGGACTTTTAGGAGACGATGATTCAACAGGAACTCCCGGTTTTGTTTTGGTTGTGCTATTCATATTGGGTATGAAGGGGGTTTGGCAGTAATATCACCTCCTTGCCAACTGGTTTCTGGTGAGATATTTCTCTGGTGTCACCTTATTCATTATATTCCGAGAAGCCCTATATCTATAGGGTGCCCAATGGACCACGCCGTCATTATGACGGTACCCCATATATCTATGAGGAATTTCCCTGTGTGTGTGAACTGCTCTTTATCTGATCTTTCTTACAAAACCTATTCGATATGGATGACCCTACAGAGACATAGCTCCTGTAATCATTAAGATTATCAAGCCTATCCACCACGTCAAGGTGGCAACTCTCGGATATATATATATATATATATATATATATATATATAAATACATATATATATATATATATATATATATATATATATATATATATATATATATGTGTGTGTGTGTGTGTGTGTGTGTGTGTGTGTGTGTGTGTGTGTGTGTGTGTGTGTGTGTGTGTGTGTGTGTGTGTGTGTGTGTGTGTGTGTGTGTGTGTGTGTGTGTGTGTGTGTGTTTGTGTGTGTGTGTGTGTGTGTGTGTGTGTGTGTGTGTGTGTGTGTGTGTGTGTGTGTGTGTGTGTGTGTGTGTGTGTGTGTGTGTGTGTGTGTGTGTGTGTGTGTGTGTGTGTGTGGGTGTGGGTGTGGGTGTGGGTGTGTGTGTGTGTGTGTGTGTTGAGACATTCTGACAGGTTGACGTAAGCGGAGTAGGAAACACAGGAGTCTTAGTCTTGAGTTTATTCCTGACTAGTTTCGCAGGTATGCTTTTTCAAAGGAATGGGTTTACAAACGGGCTGTGGGCATTATATACATGGGGTGGACCTCACTACCTCCTCGTGTTACCATAGTTGGTGACGAGTGTGAACATTACATTGTGGCTAATGTAACAATGATGAAGTTTTACATTAGCCACAATGTAATGTTCACACTCGTCACCAACAATGGTAACACCTTGCCCTGAGTGAGGTCGGACGTTACGTCCTGTGGAGATGAATTTGTCAACTGTCATACTAGTTATGGCATCAGGTGACCATTGACCTTTGGAAGTATTGTAGTTTGGAAACTTTTATTAATGAGGACTCAATAATTTTTCTTTTGAAACTACAATGTGAATTGTATACTGTAGCTGCAGAGGAATACAGCTGAGTTTTCTTGGCCGTATTTTAAAGAATTTTCATGTTCTTTGATCCTAGTGGGTAGATCACGTCCCGTTTGTCCCCAGTACACTTTATCACAATCGAGACATGGTATCTTATATACTCCGGATTTGTCCTTATTGGATGTTCTGTGATGAACATTTACTACTTTTTTAAAAATGTTATTTGGGTAACTAAAAGTGATCCTAATTTGGTTCCTAAGTAATAATTTAGATGCGGCATCTAAATTATTGTAGATCTTTATTAGAAAGAAACATTATCGAATCCAGTCACATTAAGCAAACCTTTGACCATGATAAGTTTAAGTTTAAGTTTAGGATTATTTAAACTTGATGATTTTATTATTGATAGAATTGTAAAAAATTCTCCAAGTGTTGCTAGGCCGGGGTGACGTAACGTCATGTGACCAAACGTCCTCATAAGTAAACATACGGTTCTACCTGATTATGAAGCATCTTGTTTGTCCTTCCCATGTTCCTAGCTTGTCTTCTACAGATGTGAAATGGGGTAAGAGTATGACAAAAATTTTGAAAGCAATGAGAAATGTTTTAGAAATGAGTGTAGTAGTCTCAGAGGGATCAGCTTGTTAAGTGTAGTTGGGAAGGTTTATGGGAGGGTCTTGATTGAGAGGATTAGGAGAGGAACAGAGGAAGTAATTGGTGAGGAACAGTGTGGTTTTAGGACAGGTAGGGGTTGTGTAGATTAGATTTTTGTGGTAAGACAGATATGTGAGAAGGCTATAGGAAAAGGTAAGGATGTTTCTTGGGCTTTTATGGATTTGGAAAAGGCTTACGACAGGGTAGACAGGAGGGCACTGTGAGAGGTTTTGCATATATATGGGGTAGGAGGAAAGCTGTTAAGAGCAATCAAGAGTTTTTACGAGAGTAGTAGAGCTTGTATTAGGATTAAAATGGAGAGAGTGAATGGTTTGAGGTAAAAGTTGGAACTTGTGGGGCTGTACGAGAGGTGAATGCAAGGGTAGTGGGTCAGGGATTGGAGATGGTTAAAGAAAATGGAGGAAAGTGGGAAATATGCCAGTTGTTGTTTGCTGACGACACTGCGCTTGTAGCAGGATCAGAGGAGGGATTGAGGAAGTTAGTGACAGAGTTTGAGAAGGTGTATGAAAGAAGGAAGCTGGAGATAAATGTGGGCAAAAGTAAGTTGATGAGATGTACAAGGGGTGAAAGTGGCAGCAGACTGGAAGCGAGTATTAAGAGAAAGAGACTGGAGGAAGTGGATAGTTTGTAGCAACACGCTGCCACTGCTAGTGTCCCCTAAGTGTACACATCATACTGTTTAAAAAATTATTGTTCTGTATCGAATTATTATGCATGTCTTTTGAATTACACAGTATGTTCCAAATATTATATGTTGTATGAGGATGACTATTGTATTGTTGAATTTATATATGTATACTGTTATTTGCATACTCTGTTCAAAAATTTAATTATTTTCAATGTATTATGTATGTCATGGCGGACGGGCCAATCGAATACAATTCCAAAACCAGTTACGCAGTTTGAGTTACTGCCTACAACTTGGACAGAATTCTTCTACCTTGATGAGGTAAACAGCCTCATCAATTGGTGACCTTCCGGAGTGTGGGACTACAGCAGCAGACGCCTCCCACTGGACCCCGACGCAGCAGCCGCCTCCGCCGCTGCCTGCCCTGCCCAGTGGACCGGACTTCTCACCGCTGCCGGCCCAGCCCTGCCCGGTGGATTGGACTTCTCACCGCCGCCGGCCCAGCCCTGCCCAGTGGATCGGACTTCTCACCGCCGCCGGCCCTGCCTTCAGGAGTGGATCGTCGCCGCCACCACCCCCTGCCTGGAGCGGACCTGCCGCACCCACTGCCTGGAGCGGAGCTGCCGCACCCCCTGCCTGGAGTGGACCTGCCGCACCCCCAGCCTGGAGTGGACCTGCCACACCCCCTGCCTGGAGTGGACCTGCCACACCCCCTGCCTGGTGTGGACCTGCCGCACCCCCTGCCTGGTGTGGACCCTTCGCCGCCTACCCCGTCCCGTGGAGTGGGCTGCCTGCACAGCCGCGCTCCTTGGAGTGGAACGCTAACCTCTTCCTGGTGTGGAACCGCCGCCTACTCCGTCCCGTGTAGAGAACCGCCGCCTGCATCCCTGAGTCGATTCCCGACGACACTGGCTGCTTCAACCGCAGTGGCCCACTGACGCCGCTTGCTATCCCCGTAAGAATGGACTCTAGCCTCCACTTGCCGCTGCCTACAGCCCCAGTCTGCCAGTCCATGCCGCCGCCGCTGAACCGACGTCTCTACCATCATGGACCAGCTACCCGTAGAGAAACACGCCGACGAGCTCGTCGTCACTGCTTCCTCGCCCTCCGTGTCCCATGTCAAGACAGACCCCCTTCACGAGCGCCTCATCGATATGGTGACTCGACTCACCCTTCAAGTTAGTGAGCTGAAGAAACAGGTTCAGGCAACAGACCACCGTAACTTTTCACGCCTTATCGACACCGGTGCTGCTGTAAGCATCCTGCCAGCTTCATCAAGTTCGAAGACGTTACCCCCACTCACGTCCCTCTACGCTGCCAACAACACTAAGATCGCCGTCTACAGGAAATCCACCTTAACCCTCTCCCTCAACCTCCGTCGCGCCTTCGAGTGGACCTTCTACGTCGCCGACGTCCCTCAACCCATCATCGGAGCCGATTTCCTCAACCATTATGGTCTTCTCGTGGACATACAGCGCCGTCGCCTTTACGATGTCTCCACGCGCCTCACGTCCTACGGCCACACTCGTCCTGGCGTCAGCACCAACATCTCCGTCACCAGTCACGGTACACCTTTTGCTTCTCTCCTGCAACAATTTCCCACCCTCACCCAGCCACATCAATGCACGCCGCCGATACGTCACCACGTCGAACATCGCATTGTCACTTCTGGTCGCCCAACCCACGCCAAGCCACGACGTCTCGCACCCGAACGACAACGCGTCGTCAAGGCCGAGTTCGAGTCCCTCATGCGCCAAGGGATAATTCGACCCAGCAAGAGCAACTGGTCTTCGGCGCTTCACGTCGTCACTAAGAAGAGCGGTGATTTGCGACCATGCGGTGACTATCGTGCCCTAAACTCCCAGACTGTCTTCGACCGTTACCCAATCCCCAATATCCAAGAATTTGGTTCCCAACTCTTCGGCTGCACCATCTTTTCTACAGTGGATCTGGTTCAAGCTTTCCATCAGATCCCTGTACACCCCGATGACATCCCGAAGACGGCCATTACCACCCCGTTTGGCCTCTACGAGTACGTCCGGATGCCTTTCGGCTTGAAGAACGCAGCACAAACATTCCAGCGCTTCATTGACGAAGTTCTTCGTGGCTTACCCTTCTGTTTCGCCTACATAGACGACCTCCTCATCGCCAGCCCTGATGAAGCCACCCACCGCCGTCACCTCGAAGAAGTCCTCGCACGTCTACGTGACTACGGCATCCAAATCAAGTGCCAAGTCGAACTTTGGATTGACCTCCGTCGACTTCCTTGGACACACTGTCTCCTCCACTGGTATTTCACCTCTGAGTACCATGTGTGATGCCATCCGCCAGTTCCCGAAGCCCTCCACACAGAGACAACTCAAGCAGTTCCTAGGTATGCTTAACTTTTACAATCGCTTCATTCCTAAGTGTTCCCTCATGTTGCAACCTTTATATTCCCTCATTTGACCTTGCAAGCGTGGTCAGTCTGTCAAGCTCGATTGGTGTCCTGAAGCCGACAAAGCTTTCGCTTCTGGGAAGACTGCCCTAGACACCGTCGCCACCCTCAGTTTCCCTGCCCCGGAGGCCCTCACATCCATCGCTACTGACGCCTCCAACGACGGAATCGGCGCCGTTTTGCAGCAATTCGTCGACAGTGCTTGGAAGCCGCTCGCCCTCTTTTCCAAGAAATTGAGCAACGCTGAGAAGAACTACAGCACATTCGACAGGGAATTGCTTGCTGTCTACAGAACTGTCCAACGGTTCAGGTATTTCCTAGAAGGTCGACAGTTCATCATCTTCACTGACCACAAACCCCTCACTACCACCTTCCACGCTAACAAAGCCAACTACACGCCTACACAGCTCCGCCACTTACAGTAGATTTCTCAGTTCTCCACAGACATTCGATACGTCCAGGGTACTGACAACGCACCCGCTGACGCCCTCTCCAGAAACATTCACGCAGTCTCAACGCAGTCTCCTGTCATCGACTACGCCGCCATTGCAGCTGCACAGGCCAACTGCGACGACTTGCAGCGTCTGTTGGACAACCCTTCCCTCAAGATGGAGAAGATTCAAGTACCTGGCACAGACATCCATCTGTATGCTGACGTCTCCACCGGCAACCTTCGCCCCTTCCTACCTCCATCATGCCGCCATCAACTCTTCCACCACCTTCATGACCTTGCACATCCTGGCATCCGTGCATTCCAACGGATGTTGACGTCCAAATTCATCTGGCCAAGTATTAACAAGGACGTCAGACACTGGGCCCGCACCTGCCTCCAGTGCCAGGCTTCTAAGGTAACGAGACACACGTTTTCCCCACTAACTTCTTTCCCGCTTGTCTCTACCAGGTTCAGCCACGTACACGTCGATATCGTCGGCCCCCTCCCATACTCCAACGGCTTCAAGTACGTGTTTACCTGTGTCGACCGCTTCACTCGCTGGCCAGAGGCGATTCCACTTCCTGATATCAACACTGACACCGTTGCACGAGCGTTCGTCGACAACTGGGTTGCTCGCTTCGGTGTCCCGACCAACCTCACCTCCGACAGAGGCAGCCAATTCGAGTCGACCCTCTGGAGCAAGGTAATGGCCCTCCTTGGTATCCGCCGTTACCGTACTGCCAGTTACCATCCTCAGGCCAACGGCATGGTAGAGCGCTTTCACCGCCAGCTGAAGGCCGCCCTCTACGCCCATGCCCTCAACAATGAGCTCTGGTCAGTGGCCCTGTCCCTTGTGCTCCTTGGCATCAGGACCTCACTCAAGGTTGACATTGGCCACTCTCCTGCTGAACTCGTTTTCGGCACCACCCTCAGGCTTCCTGGAGAGTTTGTCGCAGACGTGCCTCATTCCACCTCCTGTACTCCACATGACCTCGCCTTCCAGCTGAAGGAGACCATGGCCAACCTCCACCCCGTCCCGCCACGCCACGCCAAGTCGACTAGAACCTTCGTGAGCCAGGACTTCCTCCAGTGCACCCACGTCTTCGTCAGGACGGACGCCGTAAGAAAAGCCCTCCAACCTCCGTACGAAGGCCCTTTCGAAGTCTTGCGACGCACCAGGAAGACAGTCACGATCAAACGCAACGGAAAGCGTGACCACTTCTCCATCGATCGCGTCAAACCGGCCTAACTTTTCGACCCCACGGACACTCCCGTCAACAGCACTCCCATTCCTACTCCTTCCAGGCAGCCCCGAACCTCCAAGACTGTCTCATTTCAACAGTAACTCAGGGGGGAGTAATGTAGCAACACGCTGCCACTGCTAGTGTCCCCTAAGTGTACACATCATACTGTTTACAAAAATTGTTATTCTGTATCGGATTATTATGCATGTCTTTTAAATTACACAGTATGTTCCAAATATTATATGTTGTATGAGGATGACTGTTGTATTGTTGAATCTATATATGTATACTGTTATATGCATACTCTGTTCAAAGATTTAATTATTTTCAATGTATTATGTATGTCATGGCGGACGGGCCAATCTAATATAATTCCAAGACCAGTTACGCAGTTTGAGTTACTCCTGCCTACAACTTGGACAGAATTCTTCTACCCTGATGAGGTAAACAGCCTCATCAAGTTTTAGATACTTGGGTGCTAATAAGGCGGCAGGAAAGGGAGGAGTGGGGGTGGAGGTACAATGTAGATTGAGAGAAGCGAGTAAATATCTTGGTGGATTAAAAAGTGTAATGAGAAATAGACATTTAGAAATGGATGCTAAGAGGAGGTTATATGAAGGAGTGATTGTGCCGACAGCACTGTACGGATCAGAAACATGAAACATAAGAGAGGAAGATAGAAGGAGTTTGAATGTGTTTGAGATGAAATGTCTGAGAAGTATGATAGGGGTTACAAGGGTAGATAGATTTGAGAAATGAGGAGGTGAGGAGGAGAACAGGGGTTGAATATAGATGTATATATAGATGTGTGTGTGTGTTTTGGTATATATATATATATATATATATATATATATATATACATATACATACATGTACATATACATATATATACATATATATATATATATATATATATATATTATATATATATATATATATATATATATATATATATGAACTAACTTCTTCGTACAGCCTTGCAAGACAACACTTGGTGGATAACACGAAAATACTTAGAGACTGCAGCAATTACAGAAAACTAAACGATTTTGAGAAAGTCTATATTTTACAACAGAACCCTCTCATCAAAATACAGACCGACACACTTGGTACCCTCCATCTACATAAGAAATCTACTGTTCATAAACTGCCTCCGAGCATCGCAGACCCAGCAACTCCAAGCAACAACAGATCCACCCCACGGTGTTCCAACAGACATCCTCCCAGCACTGCGGACATAATCCCACGGAGTACCAGGAGACATCTTCCCAGAATCGCAGACATAATCTCACCAAATAGCAACAGACCCACCCTACGCAGCTCCATTCTGAGCCAACCTAGGCTACAACTGTCCGTTCCCACGGAGCTCCAGTATAAGTTGCCTCTCCTAGTACCACGTATACTACAAAAATTTGTACTTAAAGTATTGGCTTCCTTCTCTGTATTAGCTCTTATTCTCGCCTGGAGATGGTTGAACGCATCAACCGAAAGCTCGCATTTTGTATAGCATTTTTTTTCACAATATACTATGGATCTTGTAATGCTGGTGTTTGACCTCCTTTCTTATTATAAGAAGACTATTCAGACGACAACGACGACCGTGATGACCTCTAGAATTACAGGTACTAAATTATTTAATGCAGGTTAGGTAGGTTAGGTTGAATAGATAGGTCAGGTGGGGAGATAGGTGAAGTTAGGTTAGAATAGACGAATTTATCATACTTTAATTTCTTCGACCTCCGCATATACCAAAACAAAGATGGCGTCTCAAGCAGTCGAAGCTCCTACGTTAGTTTATGTATAACTTTTAACAACTTTTTATGTTATTGATTTCCACCAGGAATAACTTATATCACGCTAATGTATTATAATTTACAAAATTACACTGGTTAACAAAATTTATCAAATTAACTGTCCAACAACCAAAAATGAGGCTGATATTTCTATGAAACTTACCTTTGAAATGTAGTAATGTATAATATTCGAGTGTATTTTGCTTCTGGGAGTTTTTTTTTTTTTTTTTTTTTTTTTTTTTCCAACAGTAATCAGCTAACATTGAAGAGCTCCACTTCCCTTGATATCGGGTTTTCATGTTCAGTATGTCCTGGTAAAATCTTCCATCGTGGTGGTCACTGACAGCGCCAAGATTTGCAGGGAAAAATTTCAAGTGAGAGTCTAAGAAGTGAATTTTTAGGCTCATATTGTATCCCAAGTCCTTGTAGGATGTCATTAGCTCTTCTGCGCTTTCAGAATAGTTTTTTGCTTTGTGGTTACCTAAAAACTCTGCGCAAATTTTCTTAATTGACAGCTATGCAACTCCCTAATCTGTGGTTCAACAAAAATACCTTCCTTGATTTTTGCGTCACCTTAGGAAACTTATTCTTCACATATGTGAATCGGTATCAGGACAACTGCCCCCGGGACAATTGCCCCCCGACAACTGCCCCCGGGATAATTGCCCCCGTAGGACAACTGCCCCCGACAACTACCCCTGGATAATTACCCCGACAACTACCCCGACAATTGCCCTGGAATTTGTTGCCAATTACGTAAATACTTTCTAGTAATTTCCTGAGTAACTATTTATAAAAAGAATTCTTCATAGAGAAATGGTAGTAAATAAGAACTATTAAAACAATGTTTTATTATTGTTAATAAAAGTACATGATTTTAAAGATAACATTATATACTCAAATTTGTTGCCATTTACGTAATTACTTTCTAGTAATTTCCTGAGTAACTATAAAAAAAAATCTTCATAGAGAAATGGTAGTAAATAAGAACCATTAAAACCAATGTTTTATTATTATTAATAAAGATACATGATTTAAGAAAATAACATTATATACTCAAATTTGTACATATACAAGTTGCAAAAATA
>NC_134819.1:38225202-38230202 GCF_046742065.1 Oratosquilla oratoria | reverse complement strand
CAAATATTCGGAAGGTCGTTGCGGAACCCGTGTAAATTACACGAAAGAGAAGAGGGATATTTTGTAATGTAGCTCTCTGTTGCTCTTCAAGTTCGACAGTTCTCATGTTTTTATATGCCCCTACATAAAGATTATCGACCATTGCTTGAGATATTTTTTTTCGAAAACTGAATATAAGCAATTAGAATTTTTATTAGCATTTGACCTCAGATTTAATGCTTCATTTGTTTCAATTATATAGAGCTGTCCATATTTTCTTTCTTAATTTTCATTTGATCTTCGAGACCTTCCAGAAGTTCGAGACCTTCCAGAACTTCGAGACCTTCCAGAACTTCGAGACCTTCCAGACCTTCAAGAACTTCGGCACTTTCGAGAACTTTGGCACTTTCGAGAACTTCGGCACCTTCGAGAGCTTCGGCACCTTCGAGAACTTCGGCACCTTCGAGAACTTCGGCACCTTCGAGAACTTCGGCACCTTCGAGAACTTCGGCACCTTCGAGAACTTCGGCGACTTCGAGAACTTCGGCGCCTTCGAGAACTTCGGCGCCTTCGCGAACTTCGGCCCCTTCGAGAACTTTGGCACCTTCGAGAATTTCGGCACCTTCGAGAACTTCGGCACCTTCGACAATTTCGGCACTTTCAAGAACTTCGAGAACCTCGACACCTTCGAGAACTTCGGCACGTTCGAGAACTTCGGCACCTTCGAGAACTTTGGCACCTTCGAGAACTTCGGCAGCTTCGAGAACTTCGACACCATGGAAGGTCGTTGCTTTTGATGTAAGCGTGACACACAAAATAACACACACTCTATCGTATAATAATAATAATAATGATAATAATAATAATAATAATAATAATAATAATAATAATAATAATAATAATAATAATAATAATAATAATAATAATAATGATAATAATAATAATAATAATAATAATAACAATAATAACAACAACAACAACAACAACAGCAACAACAACAACAACAACAACAACAACAACAACAACAATAATAATAATAATAATAATAATAATAATAATAATAATAATAATAATAATAATAATAATAATAATAATAATAATAATAATAATAATAATAATAATAATTATAATTATAATAGTAATAATAATAATAATAATAATAATAATAATAATAATAATAATAATAATAATAATAATAATAATAATAATAATAATAATAATAATAATAATAATAATAATAATAATAATAATAATAATAATAATAATAATAATGATAATAATAACAATAATAATAATAGTAATAATAATAATGATAATAGTGTTAAAAAAAATAAATAGTAATAAATATTAAAAGAATAATAATCATGATAAAAAGGTGAAAGAACAATGTTGGGGGTTATGTGAATTGGTAGCATGTGAAGTGAAGCAAGGTAGCATGGTGCAAGAAGGAACGTCAGAGTAAAAGGAAGAAAGCTGGAGAGGGTAGGCAGAAGTGGGAAAAAGGTATCTACTTAGAGTATCTACTGGGAAGCCATTCTCGGAGGGCAAATGTCGCGGTAGATCTTGTCCATTTCAAGTCACCAGTTCTATTGTTTGTGTTTTTGTGGTTGGCAATGTAAAGTGATTCAATTATTTTCCGTTGTTTCTTGTGTAGTTCTTTAGCTAGAATGGTGGATCCCTCCCAGTTAGGTAAGTGTCCCTCTGTGTCAATGTGGTTAACTAGAGCGTTGGTTTCTCGGTGGTGTCTAATGTCCGCTTTGTGTTCCCTGAGTCTGTTGTTAAGTCCTCTGTATGTCTGTTCGTAGTATGCACGGTCACATCCTTTGCAGAGAATTTTGTAAACGATGCTATTGTCACGGTTCGTCTTGGTTCTGTTGGTGGTCAAGTGTCCTATTTTCTTCCCTGTGTCATTTACTATGATAAGTCCTGTTTGTCTCAACGGTTTGGAAAGCATGTGAGAGAGGCCAGAGTTAGGAACCACAAGGTATCGTAAATCTGTCATCTCCTCGCTTCCCTTCATCTGTCTGATTTTAATTGCTTTCCGTAGCGACGTCCCTAACATGCCCTCTGGGTACCTTAGGTTGTGTAGACACGGTAAAGGAAACATAGACTGGAGGTGAAGCTTTTATTCCTGACGTTTCGTCTAACGACTTTCTCAAAGGAATGAGCATACTAGATACATACAGAGTTTATAAACACGCCTTACGGCTCAAGGGGGTGTGCGAGCGTATAACGCTGTGCTCTGATTGGCCCGCTGAGACAGCCAATCACGAAGCGCTATATTCGCTGAGGATTTGGCCCAGGTGAAGCCTCCAGCCTTATTGTTGATATTCGGACGAGTGGTGATGTAAGCAGCTTCTATAGATTTTCTGGTCTTCTTATCCATACCTTCGTGCAGAATCTCGGCTCGGTTCCATTGTGGGAGGTGCCCAGATTCGTAAACATGCATCACCATTGCGTTGGTGAGTCTATGGTGACGGAGGTCGGCCTAATGCTCCCTGATTCTAGTGTCAAGCCCCCTCTTAGTCTCTCCATAGTATGCTTTATCGCATGATGTGCATGGGATCTTATATACGACGCTGTCTTTTCTCCCCCTCATCTTAGTCCCGCTTTTTATTATGTCACCGATCTTCGTTCCCGATGTTACGGCTGCTTTTACTTCCGTGCTCCTGAGCATTCTAATAATGTCTCCTACCTTCTCAGAGTTAGGAAGCGCCATGTACGATGTTTTTGTGGTGGCGTTGCCTTCTCTTAACCTGCTTGTGTGGATTATTTCTTAGGTTCCTGAATGCAGCGGTTACGTATTCAATTTCTTCTTGTAAATACTCTTCGTTGCATATTCTAAGAGCCCTAAGGACAAATATCTACTATAACAAAGTAGTAGCCTCTGTCTGTCTGTGTGTTTGTTAATTTGTTCACGAACTCCTCCTAGGGTTTTGGAGATAGACCCCCATAACCATATATATTCTGACACCCTATCACTCCAGGTACTTGGATAAATATATTTCATTTAAAAAATACATATATATTATTTTGGTTAGGGTTAAGGATTAAAGTTAGGTGGTTTATGGTGTGGTAACACGCCACTACTATAGTGTTCCCTTAACTCGCGTAGCATTTTTGTGGCAAAAGAATTAATATAATTAAACAAACCATTGTATGTGTCCATGAATATTATTTATATTATTGGAATTAATGTTGCTACAAACCATGACAGCTTTTGTAAGCATAAAGCATGTAAACGTAAGATGATTGTATGATTTTACCAAATATTGAAATATTTGTTATTTCTATCTAATTTCAGTGCGGGCGGAAATAGATTATTCACAAGCTCCTAGGTTTTTGCAGATAAACCCCATATAACCATATATATTCTGAAGATAAATAAAAGAGATACTTTTCTTTACATTTTAGCTATAGACATTCATTGTCAATCCACACACACACACATGTACATACACACGTACACCAAAGAATGTGTACATATGATATTTGTGTTTGTATATGCATGTATTTTCAAACTAGGGTTTTCCAACCCAGCACCTGGGTTGGATGGATGCCATGCAGAACGTCTGAAGAAAAGAGATACAGTTATGGTGGACTGGCCGGTGAGGTTATTTTATGTTTATTTAAGAGAGAGTAGAATGCCGGAGGACTGGAGGAATGCCTGTATAGTTCCAATTTTCAAGGGAAAGGGTGACAAGTGTGAGTGTAATAGTTTCAGAGGGATCAGCTTGTTGAGCGTAGTTTGGAAGGTTTATGGGAGGGTCTTGATTGAGAGGATTAGGAGAGGAACAGAGGGAGTAATTGGTGAGGAACAGTGTGGTTTTAGGACAGGTAGGGGTTGTGTAGATCAGGTTTTTGTGAGAAAGCTATAGGAAAAAGTAAGGATGTTTCTTGGGCTTTTATGGATCCGGAAAAGGCTTATGACATGTTAGACAGGAAGGCACTGTGGGAGGTACTGCAGATATATGGGATATAAGGAAAGCTGTTAAGAGCCGTCAAGAATTTTTACGAGAGTAGATGAGCTTGTGTTAGAAATGGAGAGAGTGGGTGGTTTGAGGTAAAGATGGAATTTCGTCAGGGATGTTTTAAGTCGCCCTGGATGTTCAATTTATACATGGATGGGGTGGTGCAAGAGGTGAATGCAAGGATAGTGGGTCGTGGATTGGATATGGTTAAAGAAAATGGAGAAAAGTGGGAGATAATCCAGTTGTTTTTTGCTGACGACACTGCGCTTGTAGCAGAATCAGAGGAGAGATTGAGGAAGTTAGTGACAGAGTTTGGGAAGATGTGTGAAAGAAGAAAGCTGAGGATAAATGAGATTAAAAGTAAGGTGATGAGATGTAAAAGGGGAGAGAGTGGCAGCAGCCTGATAGCGAGTATTAAGGGAGAGGTACTGGAGGAAGTGGATAGTTTTGGATACTCGGGTACAAATTTGGCAGGAAAGGGAGGAGTCGGGGTGGAGGTAGAATGTAGATTGAAAAAAACGAGTAAATGCCTTGGGGGATTAAAAAGTGAAATGAGAAATAGACATTTGGGAATGGATGTTAAGAGGAGATTATATGAAGGAGTGATTGTGCCGACAGCACTGTACAGGGCAGAAACATGGAGTATAAGAGAGGAAGAGAGAAGGGATTTGAATATGTTTGAGATGGAATGCCTGAAAAGTATGATAGGGGTTACTAGGCTAGATGGAGTGAGAAATGAGGAGGTAAGGAGAAGAACAGGGGTGGAAAGTGAGTTGGGAGATAGGGTTGATGGAAGAGTATTAGGATGGCTTGTACACATAGAAAGAATGAGTGAAGAATAATTAGTAAATGAGGAGTGGAAGGCAGAGGGGGAAGGAGTGAACATGAGGGGACATCCTAGGATGAGATGGATGGATGGGGTAAAAGGGGCATTGGGAAAGAGGGGAATGTCTGGTGAGGAAGGATGGGAAAGGAAAGAAGATAGGGGTGAATGGAGAAAGGTTGTGTATGGGTGATGCTGTGATGCATGAGGGGGGGGTGGGGGTGAGG
>NC_134819.1:38215202-38222702 GCF_046742065.1 Oratosquilla oratoria | reverse complement strand
TTTTCTACTTCATGTTGTGGGGCAAGTCTCAAGCTTATGAAATAAACTAGACTTGCTTTTCCGAGTATATTACGTACGAACTCATTCAATACACTTTAAGGAATACATACACAGTCAATAATTTCTATATTGCAAAAAAAAGCAGAAAGAAGCACAGCACTGATTTAACATATAGCAAAGATTATGATATACAGGTAACTCTTTGATCAATTTCTGTTGTCGTTCACGAGAAGTCACTAGGGTATAAGGAAAAAAATATGATCTGTGTATCAATCTATCATTTTTCATTTTGTTTCTCAAACATCGACTGATCTAGACTTAGTTATGAACCAAAAGGTCTCTTGCAAGTATCCTCTTCCTTTGTTAACCTTTGTTATCCTTTGTGAATAATTAAACCAACTCGGTCTTTTTAGTAAAGTATCCCATAGATAATGGCCAGGTCGATGCAAGGCTTCTCCCAGCTACTCCCCAACCGTAAGTGTGGGAGGTGGCAATCGACCATCCATGCTCGAACATATTTCCAGTGTAATATTTTCCCATATATTATTCTTTGAAAGGTTTGTTCTTTCAAAAATAACTTTTACTCGACGGTGAGCGGGCTCGCCCTCCCCCCACTCGTAACTTTTCCTGAACTACAGGCCATTCTTTCCTCCCTTCCTTCCTTCTTTTCCTCTTCCTCCTCTTCCTTCCTTCCTCCCTTCCTCCCTTCCTTCTGTTCCCCTTCCTCCCTTCCTCCCTCCCTCCCTTTCTCCCTTCCTTCCTTTTCTTCCCTTCCCTCCCCTTCTCCCTTTCTCCCTTCTTCCCTCCCTCCCTTTTTCCCCTCCTCCCTTTTACCCTTCCTCCCTTCTTCGCTTTCTCCTTTCCTCCCCTCCTTCCTTCCTCCCTTCCTCACCTCCTCCCTTCATCCCTTCATCCCTTAATCCTTTAATCCCTTCTTCCCTTCCTCCCTTCCTCCCTTCCTCCCTTCCTCCCTTCCTCCCTTCCTCCCTTCCTCCCTTCCTCCCTTCCTCCCTTCCTCCCTTCCTCCCTTTCTCCCTTCCTCCCTTCCTCCCTTCCTCCCTTCCTCCCTTCCTCCCTTCCTCTCTTCCTCCATTCCTCCCTTCTTCCCTTCCTTCATTCCTCCCTTCCTCCCTTCCTCCCTTCCTCCCCTCCTCCCCTCCTCCCTTCCTCCCTTCCTCCCTTCCTCCCTTCCTCCCTTCCTCCCTTCCTCCCTTCCTCCCTCCCTCCCTTCCTCCCTTCCTCCCTTCCTCCCTTCCTCCCTTCCTCCCTTCCTCCCTTCCTCCCTTCCTCCCTTTCTCCCCTCCTCCCTTCCTCCTTTCCTCCCTTCCTCCTTTTCTCCCTTCCTCCCTTCTTCCCTTCTTCCCCTCCTTCCTTCCTCCCGGTCTCCCTCTCCCCTTTCCCTCTTCCCCTTTGCCTCTGTACACACACCGAATAAAAAAGTCTCGCTGAGCAAAGGTTAATCTCTTCCTTCTCCCACGCCAAACCTTCCAACATCCCATCCAAAATGATCATGTCTAATAAAATATTGTTAAATTTTCTTACAAAAGAAAAAATAAATAAATAAACGGCCTGATTGGCATTGACCTCAAACCGTGAGCACAAAAATCCCGGTTTAGTTTCCTATGAAGCCTGATATTGGCCTTAGCTGTCAAAGCATACAAGGGAAAGGTGGTAGCCTGATTAATAGATAAGTGTCTATATGGATAAATTTCTTACTACTGTTAGAGAGTGGCGGTCACTGAAAATGTAAAAGGATCGAATTAGAACCAATTTAATCTCGAAAAAGGACGGAAATGAATTATACTACAGCGACTCCATTTCTAATTAAATCATATGAATATATTTCATAACACAAAAACAATAATATATTGCCATTGTTAATAGACAGAACGAGACAGCAAAGTCTGGAAAGTAAGAGTACTATAACTTGCTGTCTAACAACCCCCACATACCTGAATCGTGGACAGGAATCTATATCTATATAAAAATATTCTTCTAAAAAAACGCTGTGGAAGTTGGGGACTGGTGGTATTTCGGTGACACTTTGCCCTAAAAGTATTCTTGAAAATGCGCTTGGGTAAGTCGGGGTCAGGTGGTATTCTTCTTCTTCTTCTTCTTCTTCTTCTTCTTCTTCTTCTTCTTCTTCTTCTTCTTCTTCTTCTTCTTCTTCTTCTTCTTCTTCTTCTTCTTCTTCTTCGCGTTCTTCTTCGCGTTCTTTTTCTTCTTCGCGTTCTTCTTCTTCTTCCTCCTCTTCTTCGCGTTCTTCTTCTTCGCGTTCTTCTTCGTCTTTGCGTTCTTCTTCTTCTTCTTCGTCTTCGCGTTTTTCTTCTTCTTCGTCTTCCTCTTCTTCTTCTTCGTCTTCTTCTTCTTCTTCTTCTTCTTCGTCTTCTTCTTCTTCTTCTTCGTCTTTTTCTTCTTCTTCTTCGCGTTCTTTTTGTTCTTCTTCTTCGCGTTCTTCTTCTTCTTCTTCTTCTTCCTCTTCCTCTTCTTCTTCTTCTTCTTCTTCTTCTTCTTCTTCTTCTTCTTCGCGTTCTTCTTCTTCGCGTTCTTCTTCTTCTTCGCGTTCTTCTTCTTCGCGTTCTTCTTCGCGTTGTTCTTCTTCTTTGCGTTTTTCTTCTTCTTCTTCTTCTTCTTCTTCTTCTTCTTCGCGTTCTTCTTCTTCTTTGCGTTCTTCTTCTTCTTCTTCTTCTTCTTCTTCTTCTTCTTCTTCTTCTTCTTCTTCTTCTTCTTCTTCTTCTTCTTCTTCTTCTTCTTCTTCTTCTTCTAAATAAAAATATTCTTCTAAAAAACGCTGTGGACGTCGGGGAAAGGTGGTATTACGGTGACACTTTGTCCTAAAAATATTCTTTGCAAATTCCTGGGTGAGTTTCAACTCGCTGATTGGCTGAGAGAGTGATGACGTCACGGCAACGGAGACAACTGATTGGCCGAGAGCGGTGACGTCACGGCAACGGAGACGGCTGATTGCCTGAGAGCGGGACGAAAAATAAAATTCCCCAAAATGTTTCAATGTCACGACGTCCCTAACCGATTTGAACGAGGATCCGGCAAAAAGATTACAATGACGGACCCCGTGACACGGGTCATCCCTGTAAGGGTATAAATCGCATATACGCGGTCGCGGGACTCGAGTGGATCTAGAGGACTCGAGCGGATCTTTGAGACTCGAGCGGATCTAGAGGACTCGAGCGGATCTTTGGGACTCGAGCGGATCTAGAGGACTTGAGTGGATCTTTGGGACTCGAGCGGATCTTGAGGGCTCGAGCGGATCTTTGGGACTCGAGCGGATCTTGAGGACTCGAGCGGATCTACGGGACTCCACCAAATATAGACTAAAAATACGTGGGCGTAAGTCTAAATAAAAATATTATTCTAAAAAACAAAAATGACGAAAATAAAAGAAGTGAATAATTTACAGTTGTATATTTTATAGCCTTTGTTTGGAGGTGGGGCGTAGCCCCCGCGAGCGAAGCGAGGTGCGCCGCAGGCCAAGCCCCCCGGCGCAGCCGGGCTGGCGAAGCCAGGGGCTTGTATAAGGAAAAAAATAATAAGTAAAGTCAAGTTGCCTAAGCCAAGAGGCACTTGGTATCTGCGGCCGAAGCCGTCGGTTTTACACTATTATGCGCTTGGATTGTTCGGGTAGGTAGTCCAAGAGCATAGGGAATTAGAGGAAAGTGAGGGATTTGAACCCACAACTAAGCAAATGCGAGAGCAGCACGCTTTCGATTACGCCTCCAGTTCGGAAAACAAAGAAAATGGAGAAATACGAAGAAAGAGAAATATAGAAGTAAAGAGAGCAGACAAATATTCAATCACCTCTAGGAAATAGATGTAACACAAACTCTTGGTTATACAGCAGTCCACTAAAGTCCCTGGCCATCGCCATATGTATTGCCCCTTGAAAGAATACACACACATCGCCAAATAACCGGACAATTCTCCAAATATATTTGTCAAAACAGACACAATTTCGTATTTGTGTGTGTGTGTGTGTGTGTGTGTGTGTGTGTGTGTGTGTGTGTGTGTGTGTGTGTGTGTGTGTGTGTGTGTGTGTGTGTGTGTGTGTGTGTGTGTGTGTGTGTGTGTGTGTGTGTGTGTGTGTGTGTGTGTGTGTGTGTGTGTGTGTGTGTGTGTGTGTGTGTGTGTGTGTGTGTGTGTTATTGTGTGCGTACATGCATTCAACAAGAAAAATATAGTTATTCCAAAATAATATTTCAATATTTCAATTGAGAATATATCTTCAAAGAATGTTATAACATTTCCATTTAGCAATTACAAAGGATTACAAATAATTACAAAGGCGGAGCATGCCGACATGAGACCTATTGGTCCATATCTAGGTGGGATGCGAGAAAAAAATCATAATAGTGATAAATAAATAAATGAATAAATAAAAAATATAATCATGTAAATAATAGATAAAAACACATAAACAAATGCATACGTATAATTAAATGATAAACAAACAGGTAATTAGTAAATAATGATAAATTGATATATAACTAATAATAAATGAGAATCAAGCAAATAATAATAAACAGACAAATGATAACAAAACAAATAAACAAATAATATAAAATAAATGATAGTCATTACAGCATCGTGCTTAGGTGTTTATCTGAATGATTCTTAAAGCTTTGAACTGAACTACTTTGCACTGCCTCTGCAGGAAGTTTATTCCATTCATTAACTACACGGTTGGCGAAGTTGTTTCTACCCACTTCCAAATTAAATCTATTTCCGGACAGTTTAAGACCATTGTTTCTTGTCGGATTCTCATTCACTGTGAAAATATTTTCACTTTTGATGTTGTCAATTCCCTTTAGAATCTTAAAGACTTCTATCAAGTTCTCTCTGAGTCTACGCTCTTTTAAGGAAAACAGATTCATATGTTTTAGTCGATTTTCGTATGATTTATTTTTTATATTTAGAATCAGTTTTGTGGCTCGCCGTTGTATCTACCAATAAAAAAATAGGTAAAAGGAATACTAATATGACAGTATCAAGCCATTAAATCACATAGCTATGTTGACTGGATAAGAAGTTTTAAATGTCACTGCATATATTCTAGCTGAGGACAATATATATATTCTCATATAATGTTAAACAAAAAGGTCTATTTACAAGCAGCAATTGCTCTGCACATGCTAGTGTCAATACTCAACTGCATCACGACAAAGAGAAAAGCTTTTGAAGTTCAACAGGATGGCAAAGACACACGAATACGTTTCATTTTCATGTGATGATTTAGCATACGAAAGGTGAATGTACCCTCTCACCTCGCTCGTATCAAACGTAGTTGTCTCTTTGTTTCACCTCCTGTCAACCTACTTTAGGCAGAACTAAAGTTCCTCTTCTCTAACCAAGGGGCTAAGTTTCCCCTAGATTAAGTCCTTGCAGGTAAGGTACTTATCCCCCCACTGTCATTGAAACATATGGATTTCATTTTGGCTAAAGTTGTATTATTCTGTTCAGAGCTGGTTCCAGGCTGTGCTATGTGAAAGTAATCCGAAGGTTTAGTTGAATACATGTTAAACACTATTTACACTAAACTGTTGTATGAAGCAACAGAATTCCTACAACTGCATCCGGACGCGATTTGGATCAACTGAGGTCACCTTCAAGTCGGACTTATTTAATAGAACATATATATATATATATATATATATATATATATATATATATATATATATATATATATATATATACATATACACACACACACACATATATATATATATATATATATATATATATATATATATATATGTATGTATGTATATATATATATAGCGTATATGACCGTAATAGAAAGATAAAACAAAATCTATCTGAAACCTAGAAAGATCACACAGAAACTAATAAGTTCTTTATTTGAAGTTCCCATTAGACCAAATACATAAGACTTCTTCCTCTCCAAGACTCCACTCCTTGAAGGAGTAAAACCCCTTTGTTGTTTACCAAAACAGAAGCCGTGATCCACATTCCCAGAACGGCCACAAGGGAACAAATAACCTCGCCTTTTGAAGTCCACAATCACAAGAGACCGTCAATTTCGACGCAGAAGAAAATCTGATGGTGAAACGAAGATGAAACGCTAAGGAATATATGCAACCCGCGGATGGCTGAGCTTCAACTAAGGCCAGAGACCGAAGGTCGTGAATAAGGAAGGACTGATCTTCTAGAGACTCGTTACGCACGTATCGACTTTTCGCCGTCCGCCGTCCACGACATGTCGTGCTCTCAAATAACCATGCGTATCTGTACACACTTTCACACATCACGACCACAACCACATATGAAAGCGTCTATAGACATACATTGTTGTTTGACACCACGACGTCGTGTCGTGGACGGCGTACGGAGAAAAGTTAATACGTTTGAAAGTAGCCTAAGGAACATTATGATGGAACAAGACCATCTGATCCATTTGTTAAAAAGCACCAGAATGAGTATAGAAACGTCTTCCTTCGACATACAAACACGTTCTTCTGTTTTTGTGATATGTACAATAGAATTGAAGTGTGCTAGGTGGGACTGGATTGTATATGAAGTGTGTGTGTGCCTTGAATTGACCCACCCTAGAGAAGGGTATGGGTCTTTGGAATATATATGAGCGTGCGCGCGTGCACGTGTGTGTGTGTATGTGTGTGTGTACATATATATTCATTAATGTATATTTTGTATATAAACGCGTTTGTAATTGTTGGCATGCGTGTATATGTTGTATACATACATTCATTTGTGTATATGCTTGATGTATGCATATGTATGAATATGTATATGTGTGATGAGATAGGACGCTTTACACTCATTTAAAAATCTTCATACTTTTACGATTCCTGCTACGATATTAACTGGATAAGAGCTACTGCTCTAATTTTGCAGCTAAATTTGATTACCATTTCATACAACATTGCAGGGCTTCTCGATGCATAAAATGCAAGTAATTGATATGGTAGTTTAGAGTATATGGGGCAGCAATATTGATGTTTGATTTGCTTTCCTTTAATCTAATTTATTACGATTTTATTTTTCTTAGAGTCTTGTACGTAATAGATATTTTAATATATATATATGTATATATATATATATATATATATATATTGTATATATATAGTATATATATATATGTATATATACATATACATATATTGTACATATATATATATATATATATATATATACATATACATATATGTATATATATATATATTGTATATATATATATGTATATATATATATATATATATATAACGTTGAAAATATGTGGCTTTCTCTATACACAATAGATTTCCTTGAAAATCAAGATTAACAAAAAGGTCAGATCATATTAAAAATAGCACGACTAGAAGTGTTGATGTGATCGTCAGATTAATCCGACAAATATCTTAACGTTTCATCTTTTAAAGAATTCAAACCTAAGAAACTCAAAATGGTATATTTGTGTTAACGAGAGAGCTGAGACGCAGTGAAAGGGTTCAACAGAAACGTTTCTTA
>NC_134819.1:38205202-38210202 GCF_046742065.1 Oratosquilla oratoria | reverse complement strand
TCCCGGCAATGAATGTTTGTTACCTGCCCCAATAGTCTCTAAAGCGCATAATATGGCATAGGTGACGGCTTCGGCCACAGCTACGCGCTTTCTGGCGTGGTCTTTTTATTTTCTATTTTTTTTTTTTTTTTTTTTTTTTTTTTTTTCTACTTCATGTTGTGGGGCAAGTCTCAAGCTTATGAAATAAACTAGACTTGCTTTTCCGAGTATATTACGTACGAACTCATTCAATACACTTTAAGGAATACATACACAGTCAATAATTTCTATATTGCAAAAAAAAGCAGAAAGAAGCACAGCACTGATTTAACATATAGCAAAGATTATGATATACAGGTAACTCTTTGATCAATTTCTGTTGTCGTTCACGAGAAGTCACTAGGGTATAAGGAAAAAAATATGATCTGTGTATCAATCTATCATTTTTCATTTTGTTTCTCAAACATCGACTGATCTAGACTTAGTTATGAACCAAAAGGTCTCTTGCAAGTATCCTCTTCCTTTGTTAACCTTTGTTATCCTTTGTGAATAATTAAACCAACTCGGTCTTTTTAGTAAAGTATCCCATAGATAATGGCCAGGTCGATGCAAGGCTTCTCCCAGCTACTCCCCAACCGTAAGTGTGGGAGGTGGCAATCGACCATCCATGCTCGAACATATTTCCAGTGTAATATTTTCCCATATATTATTCTTTGAAAGGTTTGTTCTTTCAAAAATAACTTTTACTCGACGGTGAGCGGGCTCGCCCTCCCCCCACTCGTAACTTTTCCTGAACTACAGGCCATTCTTTCCTCCCTTCCTTCCTTCTTTTCCTCTTCCTCCTCTTCCTTCCTTCCTCCCTTCCTCCCTTCCTTCTGTTCCCCTTCCTCCCTTCCTCCCTCCCTCCCTTTCTCCCTTCCTTCCTTTTCTTCCCTTCCCTCCCCTTCTCCCTTTCTCCCTTCTTCCCTCCCTCCCTTTTTCCCCTCCTCCCTTTTACCCTTCCTCCCTTCTTCGCTTTCTCCC
Organism: Oratosquilla oratoria; assembly: GCF_046742065.1. NCBI lineage: Eukaryota > Metazoa > Arthropoda > Malacostraca > Stomatopoda > Squillidae > Oratosquilla > Oratosquilla oratoria. The sequence goes on along the minus strand of NC_134819.1, from coordinate 38,209,200 downwards.
TTCCTCCCCTCCTTCCTTCCTCCCTTCCTCACCTCCTCCCTTCATCCCTTCATCCCTTAATCCATTAATCCCTTCCTCCCTTCCTCCCTTCCTCCCTTCCTCCCTTCCTCCCTTCCTCCCTTCCTCCCTTCCTCCCTTCCTCCCTTCCTCCCTTCCTCCCTTCCTCCCTTTCTCCCTTCCTCCCTTCCTCCCTTCCTCCCTTCCTCCCTTCCTCCCTTCCTCTCTTCCTCCATTCCTCCCTTCCTCCCTTCCTTCATTCCTCCCTTCCTCCCTTCCTCCCTTCCTCCCCTCCTCCCCTCCTCCCTTCCTCCCTTCCTCCCTTCCTCCCTTCCTCCTTTCCTTCCTTCCTCCCTTCCTCCCTCCCTCCCTTCCTCCCTTCCTCCCTTCCTCCCTTCCTCCCTTCCTCCCTTCCTCCCTTCCTCCCTTCCTCCCTTTCTCCCCTCCTCCCTTCCTCCTTTCCTCCCTTCCTCCTTTTCTCCCTTCCTCCCTTCTTCCCTTCTTCCCCTCCTTCCTTCCTCCCGGTCTCCCTCTCCCCTTTCCCTCTTCCCCTTTGCCTCTGTACACACACCGAATAAAAAAGTCTCGCTGAGCAAAGGTTAATCTCTTCCTTCTCCCACGCCAAACCTTCCAACATCCCATCCAAAATGATCATGTCTAATAAAATATTGTTAAATTTTCTTACAAAAGAAAAAATAAATAAATAAACGGCCTGATTGGCATTGACCTCAAACCGTGAGCACAAAAATCCCGGTTTAGTTTCCTATGAAGCCTGATATTGGCCTTAGCTGTCAAAGCATACAAGGGAAAGGTGGTAGCCTGATTAATAGATAAGTGTCTATATGGATAAATTTCTTACTACTGTTAGAGAGTGGCGGTCACTGAAAATGTAAAAGGATCGAATTAGAACCAATTTAATCTCGAAAAAGGACGGAAATGAATTACACTACAGCGACTCCATTTCTAATTAAATCATATGAATATATTTCATAACACAAAAACAATAATATATTGCCATTGTTAATAAACAGAACGAGACAGCAAAGTCTGGAAAGTAAGAGTACTATAACTTGCTGTCTAACAACCCCCACATACCTGAATCGTGGACAGGAATCTATATCTATATAAAAATATTCTTCTAAAAAACGCTGTGGAAGTTGGGGACTGGTGGTATTTCGGTGACACTTTGCCCTAAAAGTATTCTTGAAAATGCGCTTGGGTAAGTCGGGGTCAGGTGGTATTCTTCTTCTTCTTCTTCTTCTTCTTCTTCTTCTTCTTCTTCTTCTTCTTCTTCTTCTTCTTCTTCTTCTTCTTCTTCTTCTTCTTCGCGTTCTTCTTCTTCTTCTTCGCGTTCTTCTTCGCGTTCTTTTTCTTCTTCGCGTTCTTCTTCTTCTTCCTCCTCTTCTTCGCGTTCTTCTTCTTCGCGTTCTTCTTCGTCTTCGCGTTCTTCTTCTTCTTCTTCTTCGTCTTCGCGTTCTTCTTCTTCTTCGTCTTCTTCTTCTTCTTCTTCTTCTTCTTCTTCTTCTTCTTCTTCTTCTTCTTCTTCTTCTTCTTCTTCTTCGCGTTCTTTTTCTTCTTCTTCTTCGCGTTCTTTTTCTTCTTCTTCTTCGCGTTCTTTTTCTTCTTCTTCGCGTTCTTCTTCTTCTTCTTCTTCTTCTTCTTCTTCTTCTCTTACTTCTTCTTCTTCTTCGCGTTCTTCTTCTTCTTCGCGTTCTTCTTCTTCTTCGCGTTCTTCTTCTTCGCGTTCTTCTTCTTCGCGTTCTTCTTCTTCTTCTTCTTTGCGTTCTTCTTCTTCTTCTTCTTCTTCTTCTTCTTCTTCTTCGCGTTCTTCTTCTTCTTTGCGTTCTTCTTCTTCTTCTTCTTCTTCTTCTTCTTCTTCTTCTTCTTCTTCTTCTTCTTCTTCTTCTTCTTCTTCTTCTTCTTCTTCTTCTTCTTCTAAATAAAAATATTCTTCTAAAAAACGCTGTGGACGTCGGGGAAAGGTGGTATTACGGTGACACTTTGTCCTAAAAATATTCTTTGCAAATTCCTGGGTGAGTTTCAACTCGCTGATTGGCTGAGAGAGTGATGACGTCACGGCAACGGAGACAACTGATTGGCCGAGAGCGGTGACGTCACGGCAACGGAGACGGCTGATTGCCTGAGAGCGGGACGAAAAATAAAATTCCCCAAAATGTTTCAATGTCACGACGTCCCTAACCGATTTGAACGAGGATCCGGCAAAAAGATTACAATGACGGACCCCGTGACACGGGTCATCCCTGTAAGGGTATAAATCGCATATACGCGGTCGCGGGACTCGAGTGGATCTAGAGGACTCGAGCGGATCTTTGAGACTCGAGCGGATCTAGAGGACTCGAGCGGATCTTTGGGACTCGAGCGGATCTAGAGGACTTGAGTGGATCTTTGGGACTCGAGCGGATCTTGAGGGCTCGAGCGGATCTTTGGGACTCGAGCGGATCTTGAGGACTCGAGCGGATCTACGGGACTCCACCAAATATAGACTAAAAATACGTGGGCGTAAGTCTAAATAAAAATATTATTCTAAAAAACAAAAATGACGAAAATAAAAGAAGTGAATAATTTACAGTTGTATATTTTATAGCCTTTGTTTGGAGGTGGGGCGTAGCCCCCGCGAGCGAAGCGAGGTGCGCCGCAGGCCAAGCCCCCCGGCGCAGCCGGGCTGGCGAAGCAAGGGGCTTGTATAAGGAAAAAAATAATAAGTAAAGTCAAGTTGCCTAAGCCAAGAGGCACTTGGTATCTGCGGCCGAAGCCGTCAGTTTTACACTATTATGCGCTTGGATTGTTCGGGTAGGTAGTCCAAGAGCATAGGGAATTAGAGGAAAGTGAGGGATTCGAACCCACAACTAAGCAAATGCGAGAGCAGCACGCTTTCGATTACGCCTCCAGTTCGGAAAACAAAGAAAATGGAGAAATACGAAGAAAGAGAAATATAGAAGTAAAGAGAGCAGACAAATATTCAATCACCTCTAGGAAATAGATGTAACACAAACTCTTGGTTATACAGCAGTCCACTAAAGTCCCTGGCCATCGCCATATGTATTGCCCCTTGAAAGAATACACACACATCGCCAAATAACCGGACAATTCTCCAAATATATTTGTCAAAACAGACACAATTTCGTATTTGTGTGTGTGTGTGTGTGTGTGTGTGTGTGTGTGTGTGTGTGTGTGTGTGTGTGTGTGTGTGTGTGTGTGTGTGTGTGTGTGTGTGTGTGTGTGTGTGTGTGTGTGTGTGTGTGTGTGTGTGTGTGTGTGTGTGTGTGTGTGTGTGTGTGTGTGTGTGTGTGTGTGTGTGTGATTGTGTGCGTACATGCATTCAACAAGAAAAATATAGTTATTCCAAAATAATATTTCAATATTTCAATTGAGAATATATCTTCAAAGAATGTTATAACATTTCCATTTAGCAATTACAAAGGATTACAAATAATTACAAAGGCGGAGTATGCCGACATGAGACCTATGGGTCCATATCTAGGTGGGATGCGAGAAAAAAATCATAATAGTGATAAATAAATAAATGAATAAATAAAAAATATAATAATGTAAATAATAGATAAAAACACATAAATAAATGCATACGTATAATCAAATGATAAACAAACAGGTAATTAGTAAATAATGATAAATTGATATATAACTAATAATAAATGAGAATCAAGCAAATAATAATAAACAGACAAATGATAACAAAACAAATAAACAAATAATATAAAATAAATGATAGTCATTACAGCATCGTGCTTAGGTGTTTATCTGAATGATTCTTAAAGCTTTGAACTGAACTACTTTGCACTGCCTCTGCAGGAAGTTTATTCCATTCATTAACTACACGGTTGGCGAAGTTGTTTCTACCCACTTCCAAATTAAATCCATTTCCGGACAGTTTAAGACCATTGTTTCTTGTCGGATTCTCATTCACTGTGAAAAAAATTTCACTTTTGATGTTGTCAATTCCCTTTAGAATCTTAAAGACT
>NC_134819.1:38197702-38200202 GCF_046742065.1 Oratosquilla oratoria | reverse complement strand
TCGACTGATATTTGCCGGCCCTTCCTGCCGACAAAAATCATCGCTATCAAATCTTCCGTCAGCTGCACGATCTCTCTCACCCTGGCATCCGAGCAACCCAGCAGATAATAACGTTACGCTACATAACAGTAGTGCCTGTATAGTTCCGCTTTACAAGGGAAAGGGGGACAAGTGTGAGTGTAGTAGTTTGAGGGATCAGCTTGTTAAGTGTAGTTGGGAAAGCTTATTGGAGTGTCTTGATTGAGAGGATTAGGAGAGTAGAGGGAGTAATTGGTGAGGAATAGTGTGGATTTAGGACGGGTAGAGGTTGTGTAGATCAGATTTTTGTGGTAAGACAGATATGTGAGAAAGCTATAGGAAAAAGTAAGGATGTTTTTTGAGCTTTTATGGATCTGGAAAAGGCTTACGACAGGGTAGACAGAAAGGCACTGTGAGAGGTTATGCAGATATATGGGATAGGAGGAAAGCTTCTAGGAGCTATCAAGAGTTTTTATGAGAGTAGTAGAGCTTGTGTCAGGATTAGAAATGGAGAGAGTGAGTGGTTCGAGGTAAAGGTGGGACTTCCTCAAGGATGCGTTATGTCGCCCTGGCTGTTCAACTTATACATGGATGGGGTGGTGCGAGAGGTAAATGCAAGGGTAGTGGGTCAGGGATTGGAGATGGTTAAAGAAAATGGAGGAAAGTGGGAGGTGAGCCAGCTGTTGTTTGCGGACGACACTGCGCTTGTGGCAGGATCGGAGGAGGGATTGAGGAAGTTGTTGACAGAGTTTGGGAGAGTATGTGATAGAAGAAAGCTAAAGATAAATGTGGGTAAAAGTAAGGTGATGAGATGTACAAGGGGTGAAAGTGGCAGTAATCTGGAAGTGAGCATTAAGGGAGAGCGACTGGAGGAAGTGGATAGTTTTAGATACTTGGGTGCAAATGTGGTAGGAAAAGGTGGAGTGAAGGTGGAGGTAGAATGTAGATTGAGAGAAGCGAGTAAATGCCTTGGTGGATTGAAGAGTGTAATGAGGAATAGACATTTGGGAATGGATGCTAAGAGGAGACTGTATGAAGGAGTGATTGTGCCAACAGCACTGTATGGGGCAGAAACATGGAACATAAGAGAGGAAGAGAGAAGGAGTTTGAATGTGTTTGAGATGAGGTGTCTGAGAAGTATGATGGGGGTTACTAGGCTAGATAGAGTGAAAAATGAGGGGGTGAGGAGAAGAACGGGGGTGTAAAGGGGGTGGAAAGGGGGTTGGGAGATAGGGTTGATGAAAGAGTATTAGGATGGTTTGGACACATGGAAAGAATGAGTGAAGAAAGACTTGTAAAAGAGGTATGGAAGGCAGATGTGGAGGGAGTGAACATGAGGGGACGTCCTAGGATGAGGTGGATGAATGGGGTGAAGGGGGCTTTGGGGAAGAGGGGAATGTCTGTTGAGGAAGGACGGGAGAGGACAGAAGACAGGGGTGAATGGAGAATGGTTGTATATGAATGATAATGTGATGCATGAGGTGGAATGGGCGGGGGGATGGGGTGAGGTAGTATGTGTGAGCAAAATTTGACGCAGCCCGAAGGGATTTCTCCCCGTCTTCTCCTTTTATGCATGGGGGGACGGAGAGGGCGGGGTCACCGATTTAATGAAGCGGCCTTGCTGTGGATGTGCTGTGTCTTGCGACACTGCTTCTGACCCAGGGCAGTGGACAAGGTGCAGGGATGACCCGTCATCCAGGAGGTGCTAAGATAAGAGGGAGGGTGGAGGGGGTGTAGAGTGTATTCAGGGATGGAATGGGTGGGAATGATTTTATGCCTTTTCCTTTTTGGCTACCTCCCTTGTAAGGGGGAAAAAGCCTTGGTATATGTATGTATGTATGTACATATGGCCTGCCATCAATAAGGACGTCAGACACTGGACACGCACATGAGTCCAAAGTTCTAAGGTATCGCGTCACACACGCCACTTTCGCTCCATTTTCCGCAAGGTTAGAACACGTGCATATTGATCCTGTCGGTCCACTGCCCTTCTCTGATAATTACCGGTACATCCTTACCTACGTCGACCGTTTCACACGATGGCCTGAAGCTGCACCTTTAGCCGACATCTCTACGGACTTCATCGTTCGCGCGTTCATCAACACGTGGATCTCCAGATTCAGCGTCCCTCTTAGCCTTATTTGCGACCGTGGCAGCCAATTTGAATCCAACGTGCGGACCAAGGTGGTGACGTTTCTTGGCATCCCACGCTTTCGGACTGCTAGCTATCACCCACAAGTGAATGGTAAAATTGAACGATTTCACCGTCACCTAAAGTCTTCCCTCCCGGTCTCAGCTGAACGTGAAGATTTGTCACAAGTCCTTCCTCTAGTCCTTCTAGGCGTACGTACCTCGTTGAAGGAAGACCTACACCACTCCTTTACAGAGCTCGTATACGGTACAACGCTCAGGTTACCTGTCCAGCTCCTAACACCTACACCTGACTCTAAGCCTTGCACCACTCAAGACTTTGTAACCCACT
>NC_134819.1:38190202-38192702 GCF_046742065.1 Oratosquilla oratoria | reverse complement strand
TATTAAGGAGTTAATTACAGTTACCTTGATCTATTTTAAATATGTCTACTAAGAGTAAATTGCCTTTGTTTATTAGTCCTCAAATTCTATCTCAGACAATGGCTCATACATTTACCCTTTTGCATCAGGAGCCTTCTATAGTTAAGTTTTCGGGTCAGCATCACCAGTATAAAGCTGTAGATTTTATTCGCTAGTGCGACGGGGGTATAGCCAATACTAATATAACTACTAGGTCTGAGAAAATCTTGTTCGTGAGATCTCAACTTGTGCCGAACTCGTTGGTTTCTGAAACGATGTCAGGCTTCTGTCTTAACCCCCAAAACATTGAACTATAATTATGATACTCTTAGAGCTAATTTTCTCAAAACTTCTTCTGATACCCCTGTAGGTGATAACTTTCAATGGTGCATTAATTTAGCTGATGTCCTTACATCCTGACTGGGCATTCTTAACTATATGCGTGCTCATGCCCACGCCAGCAATATTGCATTCGAGGTCTTAGAGTCATTGTTTTAATCGAATTGACTAGACAGAGATGCTATCACTTTGAATAGGTTCCACCATATTTTGGATTTTTTTATATGTGTATATATATATATATATGTATATATATATGTATATATATATGTATATATACTATTACTAGTGTATTATGAGAGGAGAGTAGCATCTGTCAGCTATACGACGAATGAGTTCCTATTGTCTTTTGCGACTCGACTTTCAAGTAAACTAAAGGAAGTGCCATTTGGTTCTTTGTGTATTAGCAATGCACAACAACATACCAATGTTCCTAGTTCTCCTCCTCCCCCTCAGCCATTAGTATATACTCACAGCTCTCCTGCTTCGACATTTACACCTCCTGTACTTACATGTACCTATTGTAACAAGTAAGGTCACTCAAGGGCTTTTTGTTTTCGCCGTAAGCGTCATGAGCACAAATCAAAGCAGTCCCTTGTCCTTAGGAATTTCTCTTATGCCTCCTCTAAGATGACACATGACCTCTCTTGAGTACCGCCTCTGGATAAACTTAGTTACTATCATATCTATGGTCAGTGTAAACATTCGATTGATCAATATTCAAAGATTTCGAAACTTAAGGCCGAGACCTCTCTTCAATTTAGACAAACTCAATCCTATTTTTACTAGTGCCAATATCACAAACTAAGGGACCAACTAATAATAGCCGGTCTCAGATCATCCCTTTGGTGGCAGCTGAGTCTTCTCAATTACTTACCTTCCAATTTCTTACGGAGAACACACCTATCTCAGTCACAGTGGATACTGGTGCAGAATGTAATATTATAGGTAGAAAGGCTTATTATGTTCTCAAGGATTTGTACAGTCTCCCTTTATCTTCTTTTTGTAAGAGTTTGTATTCTGTACAAGGTTCTCCCTTGCCTATTCTTGGGTCTGTTTCCATTCCCTTAAGGTGTTCCTCGCATGCTACCGTTTTTCATGTTACTTTTGCTATCGTTTCTAGAACTAGGAACATTGGTATGTTGTTGTGCATTTCTTAGGTATTGATGATCTTATATCTCATGGCATAGATATATCTCCTATGCACCGTGTAGTGACTTTTCATAATTCTGTTATTCCTGCCATGGATAGGCCAGTTTCCATATGTAGCTCCTCTTCTGTGCATGATCAGACCATACAGTTGTCTTCAAAGGATTCTAATCATTTTGACTCTCCTATTCTTTCTGGTGCTGCTGTTGTTGTAGGCGAGCATTATATTGGACCTTAAAGTTCAGTTCTAGTCCCGGTACGCATTTCAGGTGTTCCAATTGGGTCTGATGTCTTATCTCAGCCTGGCTCTGTTCGTGTTCGTCATCTAGCATTGGAAGGAACTCTCTCCACTATTCGTGAGGATCATGTTACCACAGTTATAGTAACCAACGTCACGGGTGCTCCTATCACCCTCTCTCCTGGAAGTCACTAACGTTCCTCTGAAATAGTTGACGTTGACACTGTCCACGATTCGCCTCCTAACATAGTAGTTTCTGTGTTATAATCTCCACAAGCAAGTGACACAGCTCACTTGGCCTCTAAGTATGCAATGTATGTAGGTGACATTGATTTTCCTGGTGAGACGCCTCGTCTCATTGAACTGTTAGTGAACCACCGTCAAGCTTTGTCTTTACTTGGTGATCCATTAGGAGTTACAGATTATGTTGTTCATAGCATTGATCTTCAGCCAGGTGTTCGTCCTGTTTATGTACCCTCATACAGGTTACCTCACTCTCGTCGACTTGTAGCTCAGTCCTTGGTTGACGACTTGTTACGTGAAGGCGATCTACAAGTGTTTCACTCAGAGTGGAACTCGCCGCTCCTCCTGGTGCCTGAGAAGGATGGTTCCTTTCGTCCTATTATTGGTTATAGACTAGTTAATGAGGTCACTATTCCAGATCATTACTCTTTGCCTGTGAGTAAACTTCTCCAGTCCACTGGAACAGGTAATACGGTGTTCACCACCTTATACTTAAAGTCAGGTTTATGGAAG
>NC_134819.1:38175202-38187702 GCF_046742065.1 Oratosquilla oratoria | reverse complement strand
ATACTCATTCTCCTTTTCTTTCTCATTTAAGAAACAGGCATTCATAGATTGGCTACAAATTAGGACGAGGGAATCGTATGAGAGGTACAAAGTAAAGAGAAAGGAAGTTAAGCATAAGATTAAGGAAGCAAAGAGGAGAGTAGATGTGAAATGGGGTAAGAGCATGACATTGAAAGTAATAAAAAGATGTTTTGGAAAGAAGTTAAAAGAGGAAGAGGAGGCGAATCAATTAGAGGAAAAAAGGTAAAAGGTGCAGATGGAGAGATGATAGTGGAAGAGAAGGCAGTGAGAGGATTGTGGGCAGAGTATTTTAGGGAGTTGCTAAATTAGAAGGAGGATAGGGAGGGAAAGGTAGTTGCAGTGGGAAGAGCTAAGAAATTGAGACCGATGAGTGAGGAAAATGATGGAGAATAAGGAAAGATGAAGTGAAACCAGCTGTTAAGATGATGAGAGCAGGTAAGGCACCTGGGTTGAATGGATGCCATGCAGAATGTCTGAAGAAAGGAGGTACAGTTATGGTGGACTAGCTGGTGAGGTTATTTCATGTTTGTGAGAGGGTAGAGTGCCGGAGAACTGGAGGAGTGCCTGTATAGTTTCGCTTTACAAGGGGAAGGGGGACAAGTGTGAGTGTAGTAGTTTCAGAGGGATCAGCTTGTTGAGTGTAGTTGGGAAGGCTTATGGGAGGGTCTTGTTTTTACGAGAGTAGTAGAGCTTGTGTTAGGATTAGAAATAGAGAGAGCGAATGGTTTGAGGTAAAGGTGGGACTTCGTCAGGGATGAGTTATGTCGCCCTGGCTCTTCAATCTATGCATGGATGGGGTGGTACGAGAGGTGAATGAAAAGGTAGTAGGCCAGGAATTGGAGATGGTTAAAGAAAATGGAGAAAAGTGGGAAATAAGCCAGTTGTTGTTTGCTGACGACACTGCGCTTGTAGCAGGATCAGAGGACGGATTATTTAAGCTAGTGACAGAGTTTGAGAAGGTGTGTGAAAGAAGGAAGCTGAAGATAAATGTGGGTAAAAGTAAGGTGATGAGATGTACAAGGGGTGAGAGTAACAGCAGGCTGGAACTGAGCATTAAGGGTGAGAGACTGGAGGAAATGGATATTTTTAGATACTTGGGTGCGAATGTAGCAGGAAAGGGAGGAGTGGGGGTGGAGGTAAAATGTAGATTGAGAGAAGCGAGTAAATGATTTGGTAGATTAAAGAGTGTAATGAGAAACAGACATCTGGGAATGGATGCTAAGAGGAGGTTATATGAAGAAGAGATTGTGCCAACAGCACTGTATGGGGCAGAAACATGGAACTTAAGAGAGGAAGAAAGGAGTTTGAATGTGTTTGAGATGAAATGTCTGAGAAATATAATAGGGGTTACTAGGCTAGATAGAGTGAGAAATGAGGAGGTGAGGAGAACAGGGGTGGAAAGGGAGCTGGGAGATAGGGTTGATGAAAGAGTATTAGGATGGTTTGGGCACATGGAAAGAATGAGTGAAGAAAGATTAGTAAAAGAGGCGTGAAAGGCAGAGGTGGAAGGATTGAATATGAGGGGACGTCCTACGATGAGATGGATGGATGGGGTGAAAGGGGCATTACAAAAGAGAGGAATGTGTTGAGGAAGGACGGGAGAGGACAGAAGATAGGGACGAATGGAGAAGGGTTGTGTATGGATGATGCTGTGATGCAGGAGGGGGAGTGGGTGGGGGATGGGGGGTGAGAAAGTATGTATGAGAAAAAATTTGACGCAGCCCAAAGGGATTTCTCCCCGTCTTCTCCTTTTCTGCATGAAGGGACGGAGAGAGGGGGTCGCCGAATTTGTAAAGCGACCTTTCTGTGGATGTGCTGTGTGTTGCGACACTGCTTCTCACCCAGAGCAGTGTACAGAATGCAGGGATGACCCGTCATCCAGGAGGTGCCAATATAAGAGTGAGGGAGGAGGTTGAAGGGGAATGGAATATGTAGGGAATGGAATGGGTGGGAGTGGTTTCTATGCCTTTTTCTTTTTGGCTACCCCCCCCCCCCGTGTAAGGGGAAAAAAGCCTTTGGTATATGTATGTATATATATATATGTATATATATATATATATATATATATATATATATATGAATGTATATGTATGTATATATATATGTATATATTATAACGTAATATTAGATATTACGTCATATGTGTAATTATGTTATAGAATTGTGTTCCTTTGTATTACATAACTATGTTCATATTTCTTGTCTATGTATGTATTGTAACAATGTTAAGCAGTAACGCCCGTCCACTACTTGTAATCTTGCCTACGTGCGGAGAGGTGCGCACTCTTGTAGAACAAACAGACAAGCGAAATCCTGAATAGTTCGGAGCGCACAGATTTGACAGTTACTAAATAAATAGATTGTTCAAGCAAGTCGAGGGTCCTAAAACTACCCATGTTGACGTGTTAACTTACCCTCCTCCTCACCCGCACCCTTAACCGGAAGTATCCCGCTTCCGGTCCAATGGTATATAAGCGGTTGAAACCGCTCATTCCTTGTCATTTTTCGCTCTATTGATCTCTTGATAAAAATACAAGTTTGGACTCATGAGACGATTGGTGTGAAGTGATCACCCTTTTTGCCTACATTACGTGTCTGATATACATTGCATTACTTTACTTATATTTGTACTTATTACTTATTCTGATGCATGTTCCTGATCTCTTTGTACTTAGATAGTACCATATTGCATACTTATCTTGTTTCTTATTTGAACGATAATTTCCATAATCATGTAACGGTCCCATTGACCCTACTGCCCATTCTCTTTTGTGTTGATTGCCTGTAAATATTTTCCATTAATAATTTCGTTTACTAGTTTTATCGCTAGTTTAATATTCCTTTCCTGGAATCTTCTTTGTTACCTTTACTTCTAGTCTTACGAATTATCTAGGCCCTGACCAGATAGTTCAGTCCTACAGTGGCTTCTAGAAGTGAGCTGGTTCTTAAGCACTTATCCGTTATACGTAACGTCTCTTCACATACCAGCCGCCCGTAACAAAGTGGCGACCCTTGCCAAGGATATTGGATCAGGTATTTAACACATTCTTATAGAGATGGATGATATAGTTCAAGAATTCGTTCAAAATCCCAAGGTAAGTTTCTTAAAGAAACAAACTAAAGACACTTTGATAGAAATAGGCAAGCACTTTGGAGTAGACATTGATACAAGTTTGCGAAAGAAAAAAATACTTCAGGAACTCGTTGAAAATCTGATCGAAGATGAGATCTTATCTCCAGAAGAGATTACAGCTATACAAATTCCTTCAAATAGGTTAGAAATAGAGGCACGACTAACCGAACTTAAGATTAAGGAGATTGAATTAAAGGTCAGGAGAGTAGAAATTGAGGAGGAAGCTAAACTGAAACAAATGCAAATTGAGGCAGAATTTAGAGCTAGAGAAGAGGAAGCTAAAGCGAAAAAAGTAGCTAAAGAGGAGGAAACTAAACTGAAACAAATGCAAATTGAGGCAGAATTTAGAGCTAGAGAAGAGGAAGCTAAAGCGAAACAAGTAGCTAAAGAGGAGGAAACTAAACTGAAACAAATGCAAATTGAAGCAGAATTTAGAGCTAGAGAAGAGGAAGCTAAAGCGAAACAAGTAGCTAAAGAGGAGGAAACTAAACTGAAACAAATGCAAATTGAGGCAGAATTTAGAGCTAGAGAAGGAGAAACTAAAGTCAAATTGGCAGAGTTAGAATTAAAGAAGGCAGAAGTAGAAGCTAGGATTGTTGATAGACAACCCGTAGTTCAGGAAGGTCATATAGATATTTCAAAGTATGTAAAACTTCTACCCCAATTTTCAGAAGGAGAGCCAGAAATTTTCTTTCTTCAGTGGGAAAAATTGGCGCAACAGTTACAAATCCCTAAAGAAAATTGGCCATTAATCATTCAAACACAATTTAAGGGTAAGGCTCAGCAAATTTATACTTCTCTTTCAGAAGCAGAAAGCGAGTATGATAATATGAAAGCTTGTATTTTAAAAGCTTATGAACTAATACCAGAGGCCTATAGACAGAAATTCCGTAATTATAGGAAGACACCTCAGTTAACATACGTAGAATATGCGGCTCAACAAGAGAGGTTATTCAATAGGTGGTGTTTGGCTAGTGAAACGGACACCTTAGATAGACTTAAACAGTTGATTTTATTGGAGCAGTTTAAGAATACCTTAGAGACAGATCTTAGGATTTTTATAGATGATCATGTTCCCGAAACTTTAACTAAAGCTGCTGTATTGGCTGATGAGTTCACACTAAATCATAAACCTAAGTCAAGACAAATGGAATCCCAAAAGTCAAAGTCATATATTCCAGATTCAACAAAATACTCTGATCCTTGGTCCCCAAAGAAACGCTTTGAAAATCAGTCTAGCCCATCACATTTCAGTTACAGGTCTGATTTCAATCAATATCCTCCAAACCAACCTTGGCAAAGAATGGAAAGGTTTAAGACTAATCCCCCTGTAACTTGTTCATATTGTAAACAGGTTGGCCATCACATTTCTAATTGCAGAAAGAGACTGACACCCTCATTCTCCAATAAGACACCAACTCTTGTAAGTAATATAAAATCAGATGATTCAAAATCCTCTATTCAGGATAAACTACCAAAGAAGCCGGTATTGTCAAGTAATGTAGAACCCCCCTCATCAAATCATGATCCTTGTTTCAAACCATTTGTATCTTCAGGAACTATATCTCATAGTAGTAGTTCACAACAATATCCTATTTCCATACTCCGAGACACAGGAGCAAAGCAAAGTCTGATTTTAAATTCTGTCTTGCAGAATCTGGGTGAGTCATATACAGGTTATGATATATTGATAGAAGGAGTTGGAGGAATTGTAAAATGTCCATTACATAATGTTTTCTTGCGGTCTGATTTAACAACCGGAATGGTTAAAGTAGCAGTAGTAGACTCTCTTCCCATAGTAGGAATATCCTTATTGTTGGCCAATGACATCGCTGGAAGCAAAGTCATTTCTCCCTTAATAACAAATAACCCTAAGACCTCAGTAGAACCTTCAGATAACTTACAGTTGTTTCCCGCTTGTGCTGTAACCAGATCTCAGTACAAGAAATCTGAAGAGGAGACCTATAATTTAGAATCCCTATTCTCCCAAACTGACCCATCTTCTTCTTCACCAGTTTCTCTATCTAGAGCAGAATTAATCAAAGAACAGAAGTCAGATCCTTCTCTTAAAAATTTGTACGAGATTGTTTCTTCTCCAGAAGAAGTTGAAAATATGTCACGAGGTTTCTATATAGAAAACGGAGTCCTAATGCGAAAATGGAGAGCATCCACCGCAACCGCTGACCAGCCATGGCAAGTAAGGAATCAAATAGTCCTCCCTCTTGGTTTCAGGATTAATGTTCTAAGATTGGCTCATGATACTCCCTTAGCAGGTCACTTAGGGGTAAGAAAGACCGGGATCCGGGCCGGATAGCGACTGTCAAAACAGCGACAGTCATAATAGCGACTTCATAAGGGCGACGTAATCAGGTGAGCGACTTTCAAAACGGCGACTGTCCTAATGGCGACCGCATTATAACAGCGACTGTAATAATAGCGACTTTACTATCGACCGGTCAGAATGGTCGCAGACTTATGTTTCAATTGCTTGTGTTTTCGTGTTTGTATTTACGCGTTCAGTTGTGTTTACTTTGTGAGATAGGTTCAGAATGAAATATGCTCAAAAGGTCGCAGACTTATGTTTCTATCGCTCATATCTATTTGTTTGTGTTTACATGTTTGTGTTCACTTCGTGAGATAAGTTCACTGAAGTGAATTTACTGGTCGGTTGCTCGGTCGTCGGTTTTTTAATTCTTTTAATAATATTTTTCTTTCAATAATAAGTAAATAATAATAGCAACATTTAGGATTGGCCGAAACGTCGTACCCTGCAGAGTTCTTGCCGAAACGTCAGTTGCCGAAACGTCTGTGGCCGAAACATCCTATATTCGATGCGCTCCCCTCCTGCATGCTCATAATGATGTTGAACTTCTGGACTGGGTTGTTCAAAATAATTTTTTGCACTATCTTGGCGTTGAACCTATCTTGACATTAAACATCATGGTAACACAGAGCGTTACCATGACTTTTAACATCAAGATAAACTAACGCCAGAATTAGTTTTTGAACAACCCAACCCTAGACTCCTTGTTATGATATGTTATCAATGTTAGGCAACTTTTTGTGCAACAATAACACCATTTACCTTAGTCCACACATGAAAGCTGTATAATTTTAATTTAGATAATTTGGTGCACTGTATAATTTCAATTTAGATAATTTGTTTCATAAATTTGATTTCGTTTTCACACAGTATGTGCAAAAAATATTGTCACTTGAAATGATATATATTTCTTTAATTCTTTTAATAATATATTTTCTTTCAATAATAAGTAAATAATAATAACAACATTTGGAGGACTGGCCGAAACGTCCTACGTCGTTTTTTTTAATTCTTTTAATAATATTTTTCTTTCAATAATAAGTAAATAATAATAGCAACATTTAGGATTGGCCGAAACGTCGTACCCTGCAGAGTTCTGGCCGAAACGTCAGTTGCCGAAACGTTTGTGGCCGAAACATCCTACATTCGATGCGCTCCCCTCCTGCATGCTCATAATGATGTTGAACTTCTGGACTGGGTTGTTCAAAAAAAAATTTTGCACTATCTTGGCGTTAAATCTATCTTGACATTAAACATCATGGTAACACAGAGCGTTACTATGACTTTTAACATCAAGATAAACTAACGCCAGAATTAGTTTTTGAACAACCCAACCCTAGACTCCTTGTTATGATATGTTATCAATGTTAGACAACTTTTTGTGCAACAATAACACCTTTTACCTTAGTCCACACATGAAAGCTGTATAATTTTAATTTAGATAATTTGGTGCACTGTATAATTTCAATTTAGATAATTTGTTTCATAAAATTAATTTCGTTTTCACACAGTATGTGCAAAAATATTGTCACTTGAAATGATATATATTTCTTTAATTCTTTTAATAATACATTTTTTTTCAATAATAAGTAAATAATTATAGCAACATTTGGAGGACTGGCCGAAACGTCCTACCCTGCAGAGTTCTGGCCGAAACGTCAGTGGCCGAAACATCCTACATTCGATGCGCTCCCCTCCTGCATGCTCATAATGATGTTGAACTTCTGGACTGGGTTGTTAAAAAAAAAAATTACATTGTCTTGGCGTTAAATCTATCTTGACATTAAGCATCATGAACATCAAGATAAACTAACGCCAGAATTAGTTTTTGAACAACCCAACCCTAGACTCCTTGTTATAATATGTTATCAATGTTAGGCAACTTTTTGTGCAATGATAACACCATTTACCTTAGTCCACATATGAAAGTTGTATAATTTCAATTTAGATAATTTGTTTCATAAATTTCATTTCATTTTCACACAGTATGTGCAAAAAATATTGTTACCTGAAATGATGTATAAGTAATTTTTTTTTTAATAATATATTTTCTTTCAATGATAAAAAAAATAATGATAGCAACATTAGGAGAACTACTGATGTGATAATGTTGCTGTTATGACAGTCGCTCTTATAATACAATCGCTATCATGTGGTCGCTGTTGTGATGGTCGCTGTTTTAAAAGAATCGCGATTGTGAAGTCGCTCTATTGACAGTCGCTGTTATGACAGTCGCTATTCGGAACCCGAGCCGAAAGACCTTGTTCAACATAACCCAACATTTCCATTGGCCCACGGTTGTCAAAGATGTTGCCCAATATTGTAAAACATGTCATACATGTCAACTTGTAGGTAAGCCCAACCAGAAAATTGTAGAAGCTCCACTCCATCCCATTCCTGTAATGGAAGAGCCATTTAAAAAAGTTCTTATTGACTGTGTAGGACCTTTACCTCCTTCAAGTAAAGGAAATCAGTACATTCTCACAATCATGTGTATGAGCACTCGTTTTCCAGAAGCCATTCCTCTGAAAAATATTAAAGCTCAAAACATAATCAGAGAAATGTTGAAATATTTCACTATGGTAGGATTTCCCAAGAACATTCAAAGTGATCAAGGAAGTAATTTTCTTTCCAACAAGTTTAGAGAAACTCTTGTAACACTAGGTATAAATCATGTAACTTCCTCCGCCTATCATCCTCAATCACAAGGTGCTCTAGAGCGCTTTCACCAAACGCTCAAGACAATGTTAAGAATCTTCTGTGCTGAGAACACTCGAAAT
Source organism: Oratosquilla oratoria (assembly GCF_046742065.1). Classification (NCBI taxonomy): domain Eukaryota; kingdom Metazoa; phylum Arthropoda; class Malacostraca; order Stomatopoda; family Squillidae; genus Oratosquilla; species Oratosquilla oratoria. Next base: position 38,179,445 of record NC_134819.1, on the reverse strand, counting down.
TGGGAAGACGGACTCCCCTTTTTGTTGTTCGCCACCCGAACAATAATTCAAGAAAGCCTTGGATTCAGCCCGTCAGAATTAGTCTTCGGTCATGAAGTCCGTGGTCCCCTAAAGATACTTCATGAACAATGGATGAAAGAAGAACCACCTGTTCCTTCTTTGAAATACGTGTCCCAGGTCACCGAGAAGTTGTTAGAAGCTTGGAAGTTGGCAAGAGAGAACTTGACGAATGCTCAACGAGTAATGAAAGGTCGGTATGATAAAAATTCTAAACTTAGAACTTTCTCTCCAGGAGATCAAGTGTTACTTTATCTTCCCATACCAGGAGATCCATTGCAGGCCAAATACAAAGGACCCTATGAAGTCTTGTCCAGAGCCAGTGATCTCAACTACATAATCAAAACTCCAGACAGAAGAAAGAGTTCCCGTCTCTGTCACATAAATACCTTAAAACCTTATCATTCCAGAGATCCAATTCCAGCTTGCAGCTCTACCACAATAGAATCGGAAGAGCCTCCTGATAACCTGCCTAATCCTCCTGAGATTCCCTTGGAAAACTCTCAGATACTACAAAATCTTCAGATAAAAGTAGGACACTTATCTGAGAAACAAGATGTAGCAGAACCATTGACTGACCTGTTGAGAAAAGACCACGACTTCGTGTGGACACCTACCTGTGAGACGGCCTTCAAAAACCTGAAGTCCCTTTTCACTAACGCACCAGTTCTAAGGGCACCCGATTTCCAACGACCCTTTCTTCTGCAAGTCGACGCCAGCGACACCGGTATCGGTGCCGCCCTCTTGCAAGAACACAATGAAGTTCTTCACGCTATCGCCTACTACAGCAAGAAGCTGTCCCCTGCGCAGAAGAACTACTCAACAATTGAGAAGGAGACGCTCGCTTTGGTCCAGGCCCTTATCCACTTCGAAGTCTACCTGGGTTCCTCAACTACCATTCAAGTATATTCGGATCACAACCCCTTAAAGTTCCTACAGACTATGAAAAACAAGAATCCGAGACTTACACGTTGGAGTTTATTTCTCCAACCCTTTAATCTAACAATTCATCATATAAAAGGCGTCTTTAATGTTTTAGCCGACGTCCTTTCTAGAACATAGCTTTTCAACAGAAAGTGAAAAGCTTTCCCAAACGGTGGAGGTGTAACGTAATATTAGATATTACGTCATATGTGTAATTATGTTATAGAATTGTGTTCCTTTGTATTACATAACTATGTTCATATTTCTTGTCTATGTATGTATTGTAACAATGTTAAGCAGTAACGCCCGTCCACTATATGTAATCTTGCCTACGTGCGGAGAGGTGCGCACTCTTGTAGAACAAATAGACAAGCGAAATCCTGAATAGTTCGGAGCGCACAGATTTGACAGTTACTAAATAAATAGATTGTTCAAGCAAGTCGAGGGTCCTAAAACTACCCATGTTGACGTGTTAACTTACCCTCCTCCTCACCCGCACCCTTAACCGGAAGTATCCCGCTTCCGGTCCAATGGTATATAAGCGGTTGAAACCGCTCATTCCTTGTCATTTTTCACTCTATTGATCTCTTGATAAAAATACAAGTTTGGACTCATGAGACGATTGGTGTGAAGTGATCACCCTTTTTGCCTACATTACGTGTCTGATATACGGGATCCGGGCCGGATAGCGACTGTCAAAACAGCGACAGTCATAATAGCGACTTCATAAGGGCGACGTAATCAGGTGAGCGACTTTCAAAACGGCGACTGTCCTAATGGTGACCGCATTATAACAGCGACTGTAATAATAGCGACTTTACTACCGACCGGTCAGAATGGTCGCAGACTTGTTTCAATTGCTTGTGTTTTCGTGTTTGTATTTACGCGTTCAGTTGTGTTTACTTTGTGAGATAGGTTCAGAATGAAATATGCTCAAAAGGTCGCAGACTTATGTTTCTATCGCTCATATTTATTTGTTTGTGTTTACATGTTTGTGTTCACTTCGTGAGATAAGTTCACTGAAGTGAATTTACTGGTCGGTTTCTCGGTCGTCGGTTTTTTAATTCTTTTTATAATATTTTTCTTTCAATAATAAGTAAATAATAATAGCAACATTTAGGATTGGCCGAAACGTCGTACCCTGCAGAGTTCTTGCCGAAACGTCTGTGGCCGAAACATCCTATATTCGATGCGCTCCCCTCCTGCATGCTCATAATGACGTTGAACTTCTGGACTGGGTTGTTCAAAATAATTTTTTGCACTATCTTGGCGTTGAATCTATCTTGATATTAAACATCATGGTAACACAGAGCGTTACCATGACTTTTAACATCAAGATAAACTAACGCCAGAATTAGTTTTTGAACAACCCAACCCTAGACTCCTTGTTATGATATGTTATCAATGTTAGGCAACTTTTTGTGCAACAATAACACCATTTACCTTAGTCCACACATGAAAGCTGTATAATTTTAATTTAGATAATTTGGTGCACTGAATAATTTCAATTTAGATAATTTGTTTCATAAATTTAATTTCGTTTTCACACAGTATGTGCAAAAAATATTGTCACTTGAAATGATATATATTTCTTTAATTCTTTTAATAATATATTTTCTTTCAATAAGTAAATAATAATAACAACATTTGGAGGACTGGCCGAAACGTCCTACGTCGGTTTTTTTAATTCTTTTAATAATATTTTTCTTTCAACAATAAGTAAATAATAATAGCAACATTTAGGATTGGCCGAAACGTCGTACCCTGCAGAGTTCTTGCCGAAACGTCAGTTGCCGAAACGTTTGTGGCCGAAACATCCTACATTCGATGCGCTCCCCTCCTGCATGCTCATAATGATGTTGAACTTCTGGACTGGGTTGTTCAAAATAATTTTTTGCACTATCTTGGCGTTAAATCTATCTTGACATTAAACATCATGGTAACACAGAGCGTTACCATGACTTTTAACATCAAGATAAACTAACGCCAGAATTAGTTTTTGAACAACCCAACCCTAGACTCCTTGTTATGATATGTTATCAATGTTAGACAACTTTTTGTGCAACAATAACATCATTTACCTTAGTCCACACATGAAAGCTGTATAATTCTAATTTAGATAATTCGGTGCACTGAATAATTTCAATTTAGATCATTTGTTTCATAAAATTAATTTCGTTTTCACACAGTATGTGCAAAAATATTGTCACTTGAAATGATATATATTTCTTTAATTCTTTTAATAATACATTTTTTTTCAATAATAAGTAAATAATTATAGCAACATTTGGAGGACTGGCCGAAACGTCCTACCCTGCAGAGTTTTGGCCGAAACGTCAGTGGCCGAAACATCCTACATTCGATGCGCTCCCCTCCTGCATGCTCATAATGATGTTGAACTTCTGGACTGGGTTGTTAAAAAAAAAAATTTACATTGTCTTGGCGTTAAATCTACTTGACATTAAGCATCATGAACATCAAGATAAACTAACGCCAGAATTAGTTTTTGAACAACCCAACCCTAGACTCCTTGTTATAATATGTTATCAATGTTGGGCAACTTTTTGTGCAACAATAACACCATTTACCTTAGTCCACACATGAAAGTTGTATGATTTTAATTTAGATAATTTGGTGCACTGTATAATTTCAATTTAGATAATATGTTTCACAAATTTAATTTCGTTTTCACATATTATGTTAAAAAAAATAGTCACTTGAAATGATATATATATATATATATATATATATATATATATATATATGTATAACGTAGAAACCACTGTTGGAGTAGAAAAGACTGGAAGGGTGCTACTTAAACAGTATGCCCTCTCTCTTATTTGTATCTACTGAAGAGGATTGCAGTTTGCAATCGAAATATATAGATTCCCCGTTTCCAGTCTTTTCTACTCCAACAGTGGTTTCTACGTTATTGACAAATGTGTGATTACATTTTTCACCTGTAATATATATATATATATATATATATATATATATATATATATTCATTCTTTTAATAATACATTTTCTTTCAATAACAAGTAAATAATAATAGCAACATTTCGAGGACTGGCCGAAACGTCGTACCCTGCAGAGTTCTGGCCGAAACGTCAGTGGCCGAAACATCCTACATTCGATGCGCTCCCCTCCCGCATGCTCATAATGATGTTGAACTTCTGGACTGGGTTGTTAAAAAAAAAATTACATTTTCTTGGCGTTAAATCTGTCTTGACATTAAGCATCATGTCAAAAAAGGTTGTTA
>NC_134819.1:38160202-38165202 GCF_046742065.1 Oratosquilla oratoria | reverse complement strand
CATACTGTATGAGCGATGAGCGTAGAGAGGAATTCTTCTAAGCCAAGGGAGCTTGAACCAGGGTGTGGTGCTGAAACCCGTTTTATATGGTGCGTGCGCTAGTGGCGTAATCGTCAGCATGCTGGTCTAACATTCACTCAGTTGTGGGTTCGAATCCCACACTTCTCTCCGATTCCCAACAGTGAATGTTTCCTGCCCCAACAGTCCCTAAAGCACCTAAGGCAAAGGTGACAGCTCTGGTTGTAGCTACTCAGCGCCTCCTGGTGTAGGGTCTTCATCACTATCTTCTTTATAATTCTGCTCCTTGTAGTCATTAGCCACTGCCGTTTCTTTAACTGCATGTCAGTGGGTGGTACACTACCTAGACTTGACTATTGGGGGTGCTGAGCTAGAGTAAAGAAACACTGTCCTAAACTGAATAAAATCGCCGGGCGTTAGCCAGAACAAAGTCATTAATTAACAAAATGTTTTTGTGGACCTGCATAATTCTACTCTCTCCACATCTAACCCCTTTGTCTGAGATAACCTTTTCTAGCCTGAGTGAAATAATGAAGATGGTGAGGAGCCTTAGCCAGGAGTCGGGTAGCTATGGCACTATGCACTTAGACTGCTCGGGCAGGTAACAATCACTGCTGGGGAATCGGAGAGAAGTGCGGGACTCGAACTCACAACTAAGCGAATACGAGACCACATATTACAGATTACGGCACCAGTTAAAGGAAACAAATAGTTTAATTGGTTCGATGTTATCGAGCTATGGCAGAAACCGACTTTGCATACTTCAACAACTCAACTTTTCTACCTTCCACCCGTTCCGTTTATTTCACAGTTGGAGAGAATAATCATATTTACTTAGTCTCCAGCAGATGTTAATCACTGACACTGTTTGCGATAGGAATTTTTTTTAATAGAATAATATGAATCGGCATCTCTTTAGATATTACACGGTGTTCCAAAACTGTACTCATTCTTTGAAATGCCTCGTACCATCGTTGCATCCAGATGTCTGAAAAATGGTGGTCATCACTTGAAATAAAAATTTACCCTTGCTAGTCTAGTCTAGTCCCTTCTGCGTGTTCGCAAATGTTCAAACTGATGACCACCATTTTCTAGACACAAATGATAACGTGGACCAATGGATTCGACAACGTTATGGGATATTTCAAAGAGTAAAAACACTTTGGAACACCCTGTATATAATCGACATAAAAAGCGAAAGAAATAATAAAGATAGAATTAAATTACTTTTGGGAAGTTCATAAATACAAAATATGCAGTTGCTATTTGCCATTTGCTATTGAAGAGCATGAATCAGCTGTATGTAAATTTCTGGAACAAAAATAAATAAATAAATAAAATTAAATAAATGAATAAATACACAATAATAGAATGTACACGTTTGTTTGTTAAAGATTAAGGGAGACAGACTTAGCACCACAACCGACTAATCACCAGAATAAAGTAAGAAATTAATCTTGACATCAAGAGTGCTCCAGCTGGACTGCAGAAGTACAAAATTAATAGCACTGCATCCTCATCAGCTGCTACAGCTGTTACAAATGCAGCTGCAGCTCTCGTCATTTCAAGTTCGAAGATTCTTCTTTCAGTGCCGACTCACAATGGAACAGAATTTGTTGTCTTTGTTTAAAACAAAATCTTTGAAATACGTCACCTCGCTGGAAGGCCAAACCCAATCGTGTTGTGCTGCATTCCCGGAAGTTCACTTCGCCTGCCGGCAGACGATTTTATTAAGGTTAAAGGGAGGAAAATCTTGGCATAATTGGATTGATGGAGGCAGTGCAAGGGTTGCCCCTTAACTGATTATAATTTTCACTTTTGTTAAAAAAAAATCACTGTGTAGACGAAACGAGCTTGCTTTGTCGTGATCTTATAATCGACAATAGTCTAGATTAGCGTCAAATGCTTTATTCAGTTGGTGGAAAGCTCAAGACTTAAGAGATTAATGGTTGATTTAACAAGTCTCTTAATAGAGTCACAAAGTATTATTTTCATAATCAAAGACTTATAACCACTCAACAAAAAGAATTCTGATCACTTCTAACTTTTAATATCTCTTTTCTTTTGTCTTCTTTAAATCTCATTGCGCGCTTGCCTTGCATTCGCTTAGTTGTGAATTCAAATTCTGCATTTCTCCCCGATTTTCAGCAGAGATTCTTACCTGCCCCAACCGTCTTTAACGTTCACATAAGGACATAGGTGACGGCTTCGGCCGCAGCTAATCAGCGCCTCCTGGCGTAGGCCCCTTACCACCTTCACCTTCTGTAAAACTCACTTTTACCACCTCAATAATTTCATTTCTATGGCAAAATATGGTTCACAAGGATAAAAGCGATGGTTATTGCAGATATAATATCAAGGTTTGGCTGCTCCCAGGGTATTCTATTCAGAGGAGAGGGGCTTACATTCGGAGGAGTAATACTGAGTGTCATACTAAATTGCTTCTGATCCAGGGCAGTAGGATGGCCCACAATCCAGGATTTAAGATGAGAGGGAGGAAAGTATGGTGGATGGGAGTAGAATGGGTGGGAGTGGAATGGGTGGGAGTGAAATGGGTGGGAGTGAAATGGGTGGGAGTAGAATGGGTGGGAGTGGGTATGTGAATTTTTACTTGACTACCTCCTTTGTAAGGGGGGAATAAGCCTCTGGTATACAGATACACTGAGTGGCATTGTGACACTGATGTCTGAGGCCTTCTCGTGTTAACCTCCGTGGGTTGTATTCTCAGATTGAGGAGACTAAACCCTCCACCCTAAAGGTCAACGTCACCGACTTTGTTCTGGTTAAATTCATATGACTTATTCAATATTGCGAAAGGTTTCGCTTTGCAAGAGCTAAAGATGTTTTAGTTAATTACAACAATTCACCACTCAAAAGGTTTTGCTTTGACTCGTGCCAAACCATTCTTTTCGGCTGAATATAGCATAAGAACACAAGAATAAAAGGAGACTGCAAGAGACCATAAGGTCTACACTAGGCAGTTCCATGTCCCTAACCACCCGTCCCTATCCCTATCTAATCTTCTTTTAAAACAACCAATAGTTTCAGAGGTCATTACATGATCAAAAAGCCTATTCCATTTGTTAGCCACTCTATTGAGGGGGGGCAGTGTACCGTTTTGAACAAGTCAGAGTTTCCTACATTAACCCCTTTCATACGATTACGCACATATAGACTCTTCCGGCTAATGTCGCCAGAGGATTTAAATCACCTAAGGTTAGGACTCCAAGCTGGAGAAGTTGAAAGTACAGGCAGGCTCGTGTTTACACCACAGCTGTTGTTTATGTTATGCGAGCCAGCTGCACGGACGAAGCAGGCGGACACTTTGTGTGCGCTCCAACTGTTTCACCTTTTTAAGCCCCGTGACATGCTTCATTAATTTTTTGCAAAAATAACACCAAACAAATTTATTCCAATAGGGGAAACGTTGAAATGAATTGGTTTTGAATCATTTGAATGTGTTTCCTATGTCAATTCAGTCATATAATTCGTGGGTTTACGGTCCCGTAATCAATTGGAGAGTATGCTCGGTTGAGGGTAGTCTCCTGAGCCCAAATGGACCTGGACATAGCTGCAGAGTTCCTGTGTACATTCAAGCATCACAAGAACCTCTTAGGTCCTTCTTCTTAGAGCCAGCTGTCTCACAGCGGGCGGCCATTTTGTTTTTATAGATCGTAAAGCAGTTGCCTGGTCGTTTTCTAAGGTTGTGAGGGAAACCTTGCCCATTGTAATACAGCCCCAGCACTTGCAGCAAGTTTACCGAAAATAATTTGCCAGAACACCAGAACATACAGTGGCATTGACCTTCCGAAATCAGACCAGTTATGTGTTGGAGAGAGGATTTTTTTTTTTTTTTTTTTTTTTTTTTTTAAAGCTGGTATCCTTGATGGGCTCTCCCTCACCTATTACTATTACTATTTGGTCTTCCTCCATCAGTTGCTTGTCGGAAGGTTTGAAGATAGCCGGTTTATTTGTGATCTCACTGAATCCCTCCCCTCCCTCACTCCCCCTCACTCCCCTTTCCTCCCTTCCCTTCTTCTCTTCTTCCTTATCCCTCCACTCCCCTAAACTCATTCTTCCACCTTCCACCTTCACCTTTTCCTCTGCCTTCCATCTTCCACCTTCTTCTCCACATCCTCCTTTATTTATTTATTTTTTGCTTCTCCCTCGCTTCCTCCTCCATCTCTTCTCTGTCTTTCTATATTTTTCTCTTTTTCCTCTTTCCCCTTTCTCCATTTCCTTCTCATTCTTCTTCTGTGTTTATTTTCCTTCTTCTTTCTGTCCTTTCAGTCCTTCCCTACGTTTCACTTTCTCCTCCTTTCCCTTCTTCTCTTTCTCTTCCTCTTCTTCTTTCCCCTTCTCCTCCATCTTTCTTCCGATTCTTCCTACTTTTATTTGTTTTCATTTTTCCTCCTCTGCCTCCTCCTTCTCCTCCTCCTGCTCACCCTCCTCCTACTCCTTCTCTCTTCCCCTTCATCATCATCCTTCTCCTTTAATCACTCGTCCTCTTCGATTTCCTCCTCCTCCTTCTTTCCATCCTCCTCCACCTACTCTTCCCCCTTTTTCCTCTGCCTCTTCATCCTTCCCAGTCCTCCTTCTCTTCTTCCGCCTCCTCATCTCACTTCTCTTCCTCCTTCTATTCAAACACATCCTCCTTTCCATCCTCTTTGTTATTTCGCTTCCTCTTTCTTTTTCTCCCTTTTCTATCTCTTTTACTTTCTCCTCGTGCTCCTCTTTTTTTCTGGTCATCTCCTCCTCCTCCTCCTCCTCCTCCTCCTCCTCCTCCTCCTCCTCCTCGTCCTTCTCCAGCTCCTCGAGCTTTTCTTTTTTATCTTCATATTCCATTTCTTCTTCCACCACAACCAACTCCCACTTCTCCAGCTGCTGCCCCTCCTCCTTCTCCTCCTCCTCTTCTTCCTCCTCCTCTTCCTCCTCCTGCTCGCCCTACGACCTCAATCCTTCTTCTTCTCCCATCCCCCTTC
>NC_134819.1:38145202-38147702 GCF_046742065.1 Oratosquilla oratoria | reverse complement strand
GAACCATGGCTTAATAATCAAACAATTGTGGTTATTCATCGCTGTGAAGAATGACGTGTCGAGACGTTATACATCAAAACCTAGTAATTAATTTCTAATTCACCCAATCCTTCATCCACCCAATCAAGAATTGACCAACTATTATTTCAGGAACGTAAATAATGACCAAACAAAGACAAAGTCTCTCTGGCGGAAAATTCGTCCGGGAATGATTCTGGCCGGGAATATCATGTCCGGGAAAAGCTCCTGTTGAAAACTTAGACCGTGGGTAGCACTACGAGATAATTTCTCTGTTAGTTATGAAGATCGGTTCTTCTGTGTAAGGGATCGCTTTTAATTTGCAACAGCCGTCTGCATCCATTTTATCACACGTCCAGCTGTTTCTTTATCTTTCCTATTCCCCCTCTGTTTCAACCAACCATCTCCTCAACTTTATTCATATGAGTAAATTCATCCAGTCACTTACTCCAATTCTCTAATGTACATTTGTCTAAATTCCTGCATTTATGTCCCCTCAATTTTTACATGTATATATATATATATATATATATATATATATATATATATATATATATATATATATATACATATATGCATACACACACATATATATATATATACATATATATATATACATATACATATATATATATAAATATATATATATATATGTATTGTGACAATCGCTAAAAGATATGTGAGCTTGTAAAACAATAGACGTTTATAAATAGTTACTGTCATATATATTTTTCAACACAGTATCAGTCATATGCCAGTTCTTGTCCTTTATATAGTAACTGTTTCCGTACGCTCTTTTCTCTCTCTCTCTCTCTCTCTCTCTCTCTCTCTCTCTCTCTCTCTCTCTCTCTCTCTCTCTCTCTCTCTCTCTCTCTCTCTCTCTCTCTCTCTCTCTCTCTCTCTCTCTCTCTCTCTCTCTCTCTCTCTCTCTCTCTCTCTCTCTCTCTCTCTCTCTCTCTCTCTCTCTCTCTCTCTCTCTCTCTCTCTCTCTCTCTCTCTCTCTCTCTCTCTCTCTCTCTCTCTCTCTCTCTCACTCTCTCTCTCTCTCTCTCTCTCTCTCTCTCTCTCTCTCTCTCTCTCTCTCTCTCTCTCTCTCTCTCTCTCTCTCTCTCTCTCTCTCTCTCTCTCTCTCTCTCTCTCTCTCTCTCTCTCTCTCTCTCTCTCTCTCTCTCTCTCTCTCTCTCTCCACTCACCTTCCCCCTTCCCCTCCAGGAGCCCCTCTTGCCGGCTCATAAAATCAATCAATCCATAGACAGACATGAATGAAAAATTTCCTTTACCGCGGAAACTTTGACCCATGTATCATAATTCTACCGTGATATCCATGTCACAGGTGGCGTTCATCACTTTCTTCCAATTAACATATTCTTACGCACATTGATCTCAGAGTTCTTCATATATATATATATATATATATATATATATATATATATATATATATATATATGTATATATATATATATATATATATATATATATATATATATATATATATATGGTGGGAGAAATGAAGTGTGGAAATCTAAGTTTGCCTTTGTGCTTGTGTGTGTGTATGTATGTGTGTGTGTGTGTGTGTGTGTGTGTGTGTGTGTGTGTGTGTGTGTGTGTGTGTGTGTGTGTGTGTGTGTGTGTGTGTGTGTGTGTGTGTGTGTGTGTGTGTGTGTGTGTGTGTGTGTGTGTGTGTGTGTGTGTGTGTGTGTGTGTGTGTGTGTGTGTGTGTGTGTGTGTGTGTGTGTGTGTATTCACATTGAATTTTGGATCACGTGCTGGACTCGTGATCGACAGCTATTTCCCTGCCGGAAGAGAGCTCAGAACTCGTATGACCGATCTATAGGTAATGCTGTGACCTTTCACGCTCACACACACCCAACTCCCCGCCCACGAGAGTTGGAGTAACGACTCAAAGCGCGGCGATACTGAAATTATTTCAGCCCTGGGCAGGATTCGAACCCGGACCGCGGTATTGACAGTCGAAGACTTTACCAACCGTGTGTGTGTGTGTGTGTGTGTGTGTGTGTGTGTGTGTGTGTGTGTGTGTGTGTGTGTGTGTGTGTGTGTGTGTGTGTGTGTGTGTGTGTGTGTGTGTGTGTGTGTGTGTGTGTGTGTGTGTGTGTGTATTCACATTGAATTTTGGATCACGTGCTGGACTCGTGATCGACAGCTATTTCCCTGCCGGAAGAGAGCTCAGAACTCGTATGACCGATCTATAGGTAATGCTGTGACCTTTCACGCTCACACACACCCAACTCCCCTCCCACGAGAATTGGAGTAACGACTCAAAGCACGGCGATACTGAAATTATTTCAGCCCTGGGCAGGATTCGAACCCGGACCGCGGTATTGACAGTCGAAGACTTTACCAACCGTGTGTGTGTGTGTGTGTGTGTGTGTGTGTGTGTGTGTGTGTGTGTGTGTGTGTGTGTGTGTGTGTGTGTGTGTGTGTGTGTGTGTGTGTGTGTGTGTGTGTGTGTGTGTGTGTGTGT
>NC_134819.1:38130202-38140202 GCF_046742065.1 Oratosquilla oratoria | reverse complement strand
CGTCTTCTAATCAGGTGAAAATCGTTTGGTATTCACCAGAATAAAACATGATTACCAAATTAACATGATGAAGATACCATACTGATGGCCTGAGTCGAGCTTGTCTTAGCTTCGATGTTACAGCGATATCCCCAACGCTTTATATAGTCATCTAATGACAGACAAAATAAAACATTTAGCTTCTTTCAACATTTTCAAGGAGTTCAGCTTAAGTGAGTAAATAAACCAACAAGAAAGAGTAATAAACTAAAAGGAAAAAAGGATAAAAATTTAAGAAATAAGAAAATCAGGCCGCTTTTTCCAACACCGTGAAAAGTTTAAACGTACATAAACAAACCAACAAGAAAAACAAATGCAGAATAAAATCGGGTAGGAAAAGTGTGGGTGTAATTACAGACAAACGAAAAGCTACATGGTCGGGAGTCTTGGAGGTGTTGGTAGTAAACTGTGGCAATAAAAGTGAGGTTGGCGCCGAAGAAGGTGTTGGTAGTAAATTGTGCCCATAAAAGTGAGGTTGGCGCCAGCGAAGGCGTTAATAAAGCGATCGGTCACAGACACGATAACGCAGGCAGCGCGACGACCCACCCCAGGACGTTAAAAGTCAAGGTTTAAGTTCCTCTTTACACCCGGGTAAAGTAAGGGCCGTGTCAGGAAGACCGTGAGGCAAAAAAGCCCCGCGGAAGGCCTTGCGAGAGAGGGCGGAAGGGTAAAAGCCTGCCCAAAGAGAAACGAGAAATGGGGGTTTTCTCTCTCTTTTTCTTTTCTTTTTTTTTCCGGCGAGTGAGAATTGAAGAGAAGAAAGGATAGGAGAAGGAGGATAGGAAAGAGGTAGAATAAGAGAATATCGAGAAGATAGAAGGAGGCGAGAAAGACTAGGGAGAGCAGAAGAAAATAAGCGTATAAGGAGAAATAGGACATATAGGAAATGAGAAATGAGGAGAAAGAAGGAAGAAGAGAAAACCAAGGAAGAGTAAGACGATAAAGAAGAGCAGGAGGTGGAGAAGAAAAGGAAGAGGAAGAAAAGGAGGAGAAGAAGGCGAAGGAAGAGTTAGAGAGCAAGGAAGGGCGGAAGGAGAAAAAGAAAGAGGATGAGGAAGAAAAGTAGGAGCTGAAGGAAGAAGAAAAGACGAAGGAATATCAAGCGAACTGGGAAGGGCAGGAGAAGGAGAAGAAAAAAGAAAAGCAAGAAAAGGAGGAGGAAGGAAAGACAAAAGAAGCGTATAAGAACAAGAAAATACAGGAAGGGGGAAAAAAGAGGAAGAAGAAAAAAGGAAGAGAAGACTGAAGAAATGTAAAAGGATAAGGAAGGGCAGAATGAGTAGAAAGAAGAAGAGGTAAAATATGAAGAGAATGATGAGGAAGAAAAAGAGGAGGGACAAAAGGAGGTAGAGGACAAGAAAGAGGACAGGGAAGAGGAAGGCAAGACAGCTCGATTTCATCAACCAAAAAAGAATTTTCTGCAAGAACCTGAGTGCCAGGGAAGAAAAGAGAAAAAAAAAGGAGGAAGAGGATGAGACGGAGACAGGAAAATCTGACAAGAAATGAAGAGAAAGAGAGAGACGAGGATTTTCATTATTTATTGTAAGAAGACGGATTAGGGAACCAAAGAAAAGGAAGAAGAAGAAGAAGAAGAAGAAGAAGAGGGAGAATATTTACAAGAGAAACTGAAAGCGATGGGAGAGGAAAGGAAATGGAAGAGAACAAGAGCCGTGAGGGTGAGATGTCCAAAGAAAAATTGGAAAGATTTCAGCCGATGGGAAAAGGGGTAACACGCGACTAGAGGGAATTGGAGGAGGGTGAGTAGGAGGAGAGTGTGAGGAGGAGGAGGAAGTGGAAGTGAGGAGGGGCCAAATGGGGAGACAAGTAGGATAAAGGTAAAGAGGCGAGGAGGAAAAGAGAGATCATGATGAAGATAACGGTGATGCTGGTATTGATGCTGGTATTGACGCTGGTATTGACGCTGGTATTGACGCTGGTAGTGGTGGTGGCTCTGGTGATGGTGATAATGGTCGTAGTGGTTGTAAAGGCGGAGGATAAGATAACTGTGATGGTAGTAGTGGTGTTGTTGTTGGTGGTGGTGTTAGTAGTGGCGGTTTGTGATGGCCACGGGGTCTGTGCTGATAACGATGATCGTACTCCTGGTGTGGCCGGTGTAGAGCTGACAGTAACAATTATTGTTAAAAATAAAGAGGAGTAGGAGGAGTAGGAAGAGGAAGAAGCCAGTTATGCTCGGAAATAAAAGTGAGACAAGGAGGGTACAATACAAGAAAAGGAGAATGAATAAGCTGGTGAAAAAGTCAGCGAATGGGAACAGTGAGGTGAATAGGAGGACGGAGGATGCTTGAAAATATTCAACCATGATGTGAATATTTTTGAGACTTTTTTCCGCCTTCCTCTGCAACAGTTTCACTCTATTTCATTCTATTCTGCAGATATTTACCTTTGTTTTCTTTCTCCTTGTTTTTCTCTTTTTGTGCCTCTTTTCACTTTGAATGTTAAATTCATATAAAAAAGAAGAAAAAGATGGATATTGATTTACATATATATATATATATATATATATATATATATATATATATATATATATATATATACATACATATATGTATATATATGGAAGGTGGAACAATAAGACACTGGTCTAGGGCCTAATTTATCCTTGACTGGTTTTGCTTAGAGCTTCTTCAGAGGAGTGAAGAAGCTCCAAGCGAAACCGGTCAGGAATGAACTCGGCCCTAGACCCGCGTCTTACTCTTTCATCTTTCTTCCTCAAACATGTCACAATGTTTCGACGTATATATATATATATATATATATATATATATATATATATATATATATATATATATATATATATATATATATATATATATATATATATATATATGCTGGGCAAAAGGGTACACTCAAAATACTCCATGTATAAATTGGCCAAAACAGGAGACAAGTTGGAACCCATACTGCAACTGTTCTGGACTATTTGGTTGGTTTTGACAAATATTTAGCTAACAACAAATATGACAAAGACCTTGCCTGTCTTAAAGGGGTTTTATTAAATGGCATTTCCGAATGTTTTAAAAATGAAAGTGGCCTACCAAAAAGACACAGGGAGGCCTTGTCTACTCTTAAGAAGCTTGACAACATCATTATCACTAAAGCGGATAAAGGTGGCAATATTGTTATTCTAGATCAGTCTGTCTATGTTAAGAAAGCCCATGAGTTGCTTAATGATTCGGCCACTTATGAAAAACTCACCAAAAATCCACTCAAGAACGCAGCCGCCGAGTTTAACAGACAAGTCCGTAATATCACAGCTGATAAATGTATTAATGAATTGAAAGTTACCAACCCTAAGCTCCCATATTTTTATGGTCTCCCTAAAATTCATAAAACAGACATTCCCCTCAGGACCATCATATCCAACCGCGGATCCTGCACTAGCAAACTTGCTAAATGGCTGGCGGATCTTTTATCCCCGTACGTTGGGAATTTCTCTAACTCTCATATAACAAATTCATGTGATTTTATTTCTAAGATAAAAAATATGAAAGTACAGGGTTTAAGGCTCCTCAGTCTTGATGTGTCCTCGTTATTTACGAATATCAATGTCGATGATGTACTTACTTTTTTGGAAACCAAACTGCAACAGTTTCAAGACATTTTCCCCCTCCCTGTCAACAAAATTCTTGCTTTAGTTCGCCTTTGTGTTTCTTCAAATGTTTTTTCCTTTCAAGACCATATATATATATATATATATATATACATATATATATGTATGTATGTATGTATGTATATATATATACATATATGTGTGTATTTATGTATATATACATATACATATACATATACATATACATATACATATACATATACATATACATATACATATACATATACATATACATATACGTGTTCATATACATATACATATATATATAAATATACACATATATATATACAAATAAATATACATATACATAAATATACACATTCATATACAAATACATATACACATACAGATACATATACAGATACATATACATACACACCCACATATGTATATGTATATATATATATATATATATATATATATATATATACGTGTGTGTGTGTGTGTGTGTGTGTGTGTGTGTGTGTGTGTGTGTGTGTGTGTGTGTGTGTGTGTGTGTGTGTGTATATTATATATATATATATATGTATATATACCTAAATATATACCTACATACATATACCAAGGCTTTTCCCCCCTTACAAGGGAGGTAGCCAAAAAGGGAAAGGCATAAAATAATTTCCACCCATTCCATCCCTGAATACACTCCACACCCCTCCACCCTCCCTCTTGTCTGAGCACCTCTTGAATGACGGGTCATCCCTGCACCTAAACCACTGCCCTGGGTCAGAAGCAGTGTCGCAAGACACAGCACATCCACAGCAAGGCCGCTTCATTAAATCGGCGACCCACCCTCTCCGTCCCCCCATTGTATAAAAGGAGAGGACGGGGAGAAATCCCTTTGGGCTGCGTCAAATTTTGATCACACATACTACTTCACCCCCCATCCCCCCGACCATTCCACCTCATGCAATCACAACATCATTCATATACAAACATTCTCCATTCACCCCTGTCTTCTGTCCTCTCCCGTCCTTCCTCAACAGACATTCCCCTCTTCACCCCATCCATCCACCTCATCCTAGGACGTCCCCTCATGTTCACTCCCTCCACATCTGCCTTCCATACCTCTTTTACTAGTCTTTCTTCACTCATTCTTTCCATGTGTCCAAACCATCCTAATATTCTTTCATCAACCCTATCTCCCAGCTCCTTTCCACCCCTGTTCTCCTCCTCACCTCCTCATTTCTCACTCTATCTAGCCTAGTAACCCCCATCATACTTCTCAGACACCTCATCTCAAACACATTCAAACTCCTTCTCTCTTTTTCTCTTATGTTCCATGTTTCTGCCCCATACAGTGCTGTTGGCACAATCACTCCTTCATACAGTCTCCTCTTAGCATCCATTCCCAAATGTCTATTCCTCATTACACTCTTTAATCCACCAAGGCATTTACTCGCTTCTCTCAATCTACATTCTACCTCCACCTTCACTCCACCTTTTCCTGCCACATTTGCACCCAAGTATCTAAAACTATCCACTTCCTCCAGTCGCTCTCCGTTAATGCTCACTTCCAGTCTACTGCCACTTTCACCCCTTGTACATCTCATCACCTTACTTTTACCCACATTTATATGTATATATAGCTATATGTATATATAGCTTTGGCTATTTCAATATCCAAGATCTTCAGTTTCAAAAATAACTTCATATTTTCATAATTTAAAGTTTGAACATAATCATTCATGATTTCAATATCATGTGAAAGGATGTAGTGATAAGCGCAGATAAATGCTAACGACTATAGTCAATGTATGTAGCAGTATAATAAAACTATTGACACAAACACAGAAAATTCGAGAAAAAAAAATTTGCCTCTCTCAGATGCCTCTTCAGGGTGAAAAGAACTTTAACGGCAATATCTATCTTGAAGGCCAGTTGTAGACGAAGATCTAGTTTAGATTAATGTCTGCAGGCTGACCTGCACTGCTTATAAAGTGAGATCACGAAAAGATGTAGGATGGATCATCGAGAGTCCTTGGGTGATGTCACTGGGAGAAGCAGGAGAAGTCGATGAGAGTTTTTAGATGAGGTCACTGAGAGAAGTAGAAGAGGTGAATAGGAATCCCCGGGTGATGTGACTGAGAGAAGTAGGAGAGGTCAATGAGAGTCCCTGGGTGATGTGACTGAGGAAAGTAGGAGAGGTCAATTTGAGTCCCTCGGGGAAATCATTAGGGGAAGTCATCAGTTTCAGCACAGAGGGAGTGGTATAAGATCTGGCTTGAATTCTGGTCCTTGAACATGTGGGCTGACGTTGTTGCTGGCGTTCTATGCACTAAGTTTTGGTGGGCACTATAGCGCAGGGCTCTCCTGCGATCTCTGATGGGCGTTGTGTTCGAGGGGGGGGGGGGTCAGGGGCATCTCGTTCTTGATGGCTTTGGAGGACATGGTATTCCTGGAGACGGGCTAAATGGATGGTAAATTCTGGAGCTTACTGCACATTGATAGTGGGATGCTGGAAAGCTATAGCTACAGCTTCAGCAACCTGCAGGGTTTTTTTTTTCTGTCTGTAGAGTATAAACACCATTATAATCCACAGAGAGTATATATATATATACACATATATATATATATATATATATATATATTATATATATATACATATACATACATATATATATATAATTATATATATGTATGTATATATATATATATATATATATGTATGTATATATATATATATATATAAATATATATATATATATATATATGTAGTGTGTCAAAAAGATTTTATAACATATATTTATCTAGATTACGACAAAACCAACCCCTTTTGTTTTATATATATATTGGGGGGACGGGGGGAGTGAAAAGTAAGTTTTCAGGATATTTTAAACACTTAAAGGCTTGTATGGACCAAAATGTAAGCAAAACACCAAATATAGATAATGGAAAACAGGAAATTTTGCAAATTGTTCCGTATTTCCAAATGGGATCTACTCGAAGTAGTCTATTTGTGGTCAAGTTTGCAGGGGTTGGCCTGCTTCGAACTTAACACGCCTGAAAATGAATGTGAGGCGGCAAATAAGCATTTAAGGTTAGATTATGAAGTTTTATTCAGAAACAGACGTTTTGACCTCTTGGGCCAAGTAGAAGGCTCAAGGGGTCAAAACGTCACCTCCATATTCCGTTAATTTTCACGTACATGGTTGAAAAACATCTCCTGCGACCTTATTTGAAAGCTGTGGCTGTTCAGTTCATGTATTCCTTCATTTGGGCTGTGAAGGAACTTGTATATAGCCAAACCTGAGATTTATCTATGGTATGTTGATGACATGATTGTTCAGATTCATTTTCTTTCAGAAACTTATACTTCAGAAGAGAGTTTGTTAAGACGCTGGGCTTTAATTTCACTAAAGAACACAGTGAAAACAGGTTACTTCACCTCCCTGGTGTCCTCCTCAAGAAAATCAATTCTTCTTCTTCTTCCTCTACCTCCTCCCCTTCCTCTTCCTCTTCCTCTTCCTCTTCCTCTTCCTCTTCCTCTTCCTCTTCCTCATCCTCTTCCTCTTTCTCGTTCTCTTCCTCTTTCTCGTTCTCTTCCTCTTCCTCTTCCTCTTCCTCTTCCTCTTCCTCTTCCTCTTCCTCTTCCCCTTCCTCTTCCTCCTTCTCGTTCTCTTCCTCTTTCTCGTTCTCTTCCTCTTCCCCTTCCTCTTCCTCTTCCTCTGCCTCCTCCTCTTCCTCTTCCTCTTTCTCTTTTTCTTCTTTCTCTTCCTCTTCTTTTCTCCTTCTCTCCTCCTCTTCCTCTTCCTTGTCCTCTTCCTCGTCCTCCTCCACTTCTTCGTCCTCTTCCACTTCTTTTTTCTCTCCCTCTTGTTCATCCTATCCCTCTTCCTTCTCCCTTTTCCCTTCCACTTCCCCTTCTCCTTCCCCTTTCTCTTCCTCTTCCTCTTCCTCTTCCTCCTCCTCTTACTCCGTCAGTGTTCATGTGAAGGACATCAATACTAGTACAACCATGAGTAGAAAGATCAAGTATCCTCAAAGGTATTGTAACACTCGCTAACCATCACCAACCATGCACGTGATCCACACACATGCGAGATGGTATTCGTCTTTGGCAAGAACCCCAATTTTGCAGCATAAACGCCTCCGCAGAGTCACCTACATGAGATGCCTAATGTCACCAGATAGACCCATTAAACCCTTTGCCATACCTAATCCAGTCACATTACAGTAACTTTAATATATACGCCACATCCAGCCACATCCACCATTCATATAACTTAACCCCATACAATAGCACTAACGCCTGTTTAATGATTAACACATCTCCCATACGGCAACCCACAAAACCTTTATTAACAAACGGCTACGCCCGTTGGACATAGGACTGCCTAAGTGAAGTGCCTGGCAGGAGAACTGCCGAGGTCAAGACTCAACATTGGTCCGTCCAGGTCAAAGACCTGACAGAAGGACTTTCTAGGTGGGAAACCTTATTTCACCTGACATCCCAACCTGTAATTCCCAGATCCTATTCTTAATAAAGCGAGGAGTCACCATCAAGGTATTTCTTACCCGCATTAAGTCCCCCTCTTATATAACTCCCCATTACAATATAAAGAAGCCACCATTGTCACTTTTTTTCAAGAGTCATTATTTATTGTTCATATTTTTGCAACTTACAAAGAGAGAGATGACCAGCGTCTACCAACTCTTTACTAATAATGGCTACTTCAGCAACAAGGTTTAAGCCAACCCCTAATGTAAAAAAAAAAAAAAAAAAAAAAAAAATCTGCAGCAAAACGAGAACCATCTGTACGACATGTTACAAGACACATGTTCACCAAATGCAAGGACGAAGAGAAATAGAAAAAACATTATCTATAGAAATGTAACCTTTCAGACTGTTTTACTTTTTCTAATAAAAACCTTGTTACAAAGTTAATCCTAGGATATATTTGTTTAGTTGGAGAGAAAACCTTCGGGTAAAGCATTCTGGCTATTCCATAATCTCTCAACCTCCAACTTATTATTTTCCAAGAATTTCTCAATAAAAAATAAGGATATTGGATGGATACAATGGGATGACCATGCTCCATCAATAGGAAGTGCCCCCTTTGCTCATTCGTTGTGGTCATCGACTCTGTAATAGCACCACATAAATGTAATAATCCCTTGGTCTATTGTTGGGAAGCATCGTGGTTTGCAGGAAATTGAACAGGTCGAGAAGGCTGAAACAGGTTCAGTACATAGAATGGGGTCACAGCTTTCTAAGGTCATTTGAAACTGAGGGACATAATACTCACCCTTCTTTGATAAGCTACTTATTCCTAAGTTTACTTTCTTAAATAAACAAATGAAGATATGTGTAAGGCAATATTTACAAATGGCGCTGTGAGAATATATATGCATAAGAATATCAATATTCATATTTTCCTTTGATTTTAAGCTAATTATTATAATGATGATACTACAAATTGTATTTTGCCTTCTAGATTTTAGCTCGAAATGGCAATTCTAATACTATCAACCAATTTAGCCATTGGCTATGCAGCTCCAATCGAGCATTTCGAAATTGTAATGTCGAGCTAATTTCTACGGGTAAAATACTTGGTCAACCCCCAACATTCAGTCTATGCATGGACACACTTTACAGACTCGAGATTTTGGTTGAAAAGGGGGGCTGATGCAATAAAATGATCATACTCCATCACTGGGAAACATTCCTCTTACTCATCCGTTCCAATGCTCATCCAGGTTTGAATAGAGAAAACAATGGAGCAAGAACGAACAGGATTCGGTTCGTTTCAGCTCAACGTTTGAAAGATCACCAACTCTTCAATGCTCTAGCGCATTATATAGCTTTCGCTGTGGTGATATCAAAGGAAGGGTGGTCCCCACATTGCACGAGAACTTCAAGGGTCGTGACCCATTTTCACTTCAAGAATTAACTCGGATGAACGGTACTGTTTGAAGTTTACAAGGACAGAGTAAAGTTCATAAGATATTCAATTTGCGAGTTGACCTTGATAGACTCTTACAATGAAATATAAAAGAATCTTATTTATAAAAAACTTCATCATGTGACCTCAATGCAATGATACAGCTGTTGTATAGTATATTTTTTAGACCATGTCTACAGCTGTTCACTATTGCCCATTTTAAGCACAGCTGTTTGTTAGTATATATTATACTCGCAGACATTACCGGTGTATAACCTAACCTCATAAAAGAGCAACACTTAGTATGGTTGCAGGTTTGATTAGCATGATTACAAGTGTTCGTTGGCATACGCTATGCCCACAGCACACAGTATAAACTTAATGAGTAGTAGCATGAAGCATGATCAAAACTAATGTCCAGCGTGACATGGGTATTTTATAATAG
>NC_134819.1:38120202-38122702 GCF_046742065.1 Oratosquilla oratoria | reverse complement strand
ATAGCACTGTTCTTGTATCGGTCAGTCCTCGGTGCTCTGATGGGTTTGATCTTGTTAGAATGCTGAGTTGCATGGCGGGTGGTTGTGGTGTCAGGTGGGAGGAAGTGACGGTGACGTGGGTGGAACATTAGGTCCTGTCCAAACTTACTCAATGCCTCACTGTGCTTGTCGGACACTCTTGGCAGGCTGAGGGTGGTGAGGGCGTGTTCGTATCCTTCATACTGACCACCCAAGATAATTCTGCACGCTCTTCTTTATACTCTCTCTAATTTACTCCTCTGTGTGATGTTGAGTGATGATGACCAGGCCGGGGAGGCGTACATGAGGGTGGGGAGTACGAAGGTAGTGTAGACTCCCTTTAGATCTGGTGATGGGGTACCAAGGGACCTCAATCTGCGCAGCATGTAGAGTTTGTATGAGGCTGTCCTGATGATGTTGTTGATGTGCTGGTTCCAGTTAAGGTGGTCGTCTAATGTGATGCCAAGTAGCTTGGCGGACTGGACCACCTGAAGGGAGTGGGTTCCTAGTGATAGTTTAGGTGGTGCCACCGCCTGTTTGGATGCACATACGCGCATGACCACGGTCTTGCTGTGGTTAACTGTCACATTGCTGCTCTCGAACCACGCTTTAAGGTTATCTAGGATGTTTTGCAGCGAAGAATAGTCAGGCTGCCTGGTGTTGATGGGAATGCCAACTGTGCAGTCATCGACGTATTTCCATCTGTGTGGGGTGTCCATTAATGCATCATTTATGAGGATGAGGAAGCATAGTGGTCCCTTGAGGGACCCCACAGGTCAGGGGGAGGAGGGAGGATGTCGATCCTTGCTACCTCACTGCCTGTTGACGTCCGGTCAGGAAGGCGGCTAGCCATACTACCAGGTGCGGTTGGATCCCCAGTTGTATGGCTTTGGAGATGATGATGTTATGGTCAACAAGGTCAAACGCTTTCTTGAAGTCAATAAAGGTCAAGGCTAGAGAAGTATTGTGTGTGTGCGTGTGTGTGTGTGTGTGTGTGTGTGTGTGTGTGTGTGTGTGTGTGTGTGTGTGTGTGTGTGTGTGTGTGTGTGTGTGTGTGTGTGTGTGTGTGTGTGTGTGTGTGTGTGTGTGTGTGTGTGTGTGTGTGTGTGTGTGTGTGTGTGTGTGTGTGTGTGTGTGTGTGTGTGACCGAAATATTCAGAAAAAGAAGTCACAAACGGTTTGTTTTACTGCCTTGAGATATTTTTATTATATTTACCTTTTGTTCCAGCTCTTCGATTAAATAATTTCAATACATTTCTTTTTTTCAATCAGTTTCATTCTCTTCTCGGTACCTTCCTTATTCTCTAATTTGGCATTCAATGCATCATTCTTCGCCTACTCTTCATCGAAAGTAGACCTTATAGCCATCGGAGTTGTTGTTCTAACCATGAAGAAGCCTCTGTAAGATGCGAAAACCATAAGTTTTCGGTGTCAGTGTCAACAGCTTTTTATGTACTGTTACATAATATCATTATATTTTTCGGCATTCATCAGCGCCTATTACACCTTATCCATGGAAATGACATCATGAATGTTTTTCTTCATACCTTGAACTTTGGAGACAAAAATTATTCTTTAAACTGAAGAAGTTGTATCTCAAAATAGCCAAAGCTATTAGCGCAGTTGACTTTAATCGGAATTGTTTACATGAAAACTTGTGCCCTAGAAGCATATTCCACCGACCCACATGAACAAAACAATGCACCACTAATATTCTAAAGAGAAGACTCCAAGATGCAAAAGACCGTCTATCTAGGGCCACAGATGAGAAGGAAGCATTGTGGTCGAATTTTGCAACTAATGAGCCTTACACTAGACAGGCAGCCAAAGCCCATCTAGAAGAATTTGGCCAACACCAACAATGGACTGCCTCTACACGCACCCAGAAAAAACTCACCACTCTACATCGAGGACCTGTCAGAAATGAAAGGCCAGCATTAGGATTTGTCAACCTTTCTGATGTTGACCTAACTAAGCAGCAAAAGAAACTATTGAATCTCGGATTCAATTGCCATTACATCTGCCGACCAAACCCGGAAAGTAAAAGAATAGAAATAGAAAATCTCATTGTCCAGCTCTTATCTTTACAAAATGAGAAACGTGTTACTCTTTCCACAAACATCAGGCAGGAGCTTGTTGGAGAAGCTGGCAGAAACCAAGGTAATTTCAGGAGTACACTCCTTACCATAGAACTAAAGAAGGCCGCCAAGTAACTTAAGGAAAGGGAAGACATCATCATCCGCAAAGGAGATAAGGCGGTGGTGTGCGTTATAATGGAAAAGACCACCTACTTCGAGAGATGGACACGATCCTGGAGAACCCCGCAAAATTCCAGCGCCTTCAAAAAGATCCCAGTGACGCTTTGAAAAAGAAGATCAACAGCCTCATCCAACAAGCCAATAGAACCACCAAGCACTTCAACAAAGCAATAGGAGATTTCAGGCCAGGATACTGCTACGGCACCGTAAAAACCCACAAGCCA
>NC_134819.1:38100202-38102702 GCF_046742065.1 Oratosquilla oratoria | reverse complement strand
TTTTCCTTTCTTTCGTTTTCTCTTTTTATCGCACTTCACTTTTTAGCTCGTTCAATTGCCTTAGTATCACCTCGTTAGTTGTGCGTAACTGTAGTTGCAAAGCTTTATGGTCTAATTTTAAATAAATCAATTCATCTGGTAGGTTGTTAATTTCTCGATTCCTTATTGCGCGCGCTTGTGTGTGTGTGGGGTGTGTGTGTGTGTGTGTGTGTGTGTGTGTGTGTGTGTGTGTGTGTGTGTGTGTGTGTGTGTGTGTGTGTGTGTGTGTGTGTGTGTGTGTGTGTGTGTGCCTGTCTGTCTGTCTGTCTCTACCTACCTGCCTGTCTGTCTCTGTCTGCTTGTCTGCCTGTCTGTCTGCTTATCTGTCTGTCTGTCTGTCTGTCTGTCTGTCTGTCTGTCTGTCTGTCTGTCTGTCTGTCTGTCTGTCTGTCTGTCTGCCTGCCTGTCTGTCTGTCTGTCTGTCTGTCTGTCTGTCTGTCTGTCTGTCTGTCTGTCTGTCTGTCTGTCTGTCTGTCTGTCTGTCTGTCTGTCTGTCTCTCTCATTTTGAAATAAACGTTGGACTACCGTCTCACTCATACTACAGTAATCTTATATGTAAATCCAATGGCCTCAATTAAAAGCCCCTCAACTGCGTGTCATTCTTTGCAACCCTTATTATGCCCAATATTTCTTGATTTTATTAGCGTTATAGGGTTGCCATTGTAACAAATGTATCAGAAGAATTCGTGGGCAATTTATTTCTCACGAAAGATTTGGTTTTGTATTCAGCATGATGCTGCATGACCTTCAAACATTTCATAAGAATGACTTGTCATCACTGAGACCTCTGCATTGGCTTCAGGTGAAATGTTTGCGTATCAGTTGTTGGTGAACTTATTCTTATGTCCTTAGGCCAGTGGCTATGGTCCAGTGGAACAGTGGACCAAGTGGACTTTGTGGTCCGTAGACCCCAAGACACAGAATTTCACAAGCAGGACCACAATTCTAAAATTAAATGGATTTCGTGGATGCTCAATGATTTCATTTAGTGTATGAATTGGTTTCTAAGAGTCCAGTGAACAGTATTGCATAAGTATGGCATATGTGAAAAAAGGCAGGTTGGAAATCATGCACTAGATTCTCACCCTTTGCTGGATGTTGAACCCTATTCAAAAATCATTCCAGTATGCATAGTGGGGCAGCCTAATACCTACCCTTTGCTGAAAGACTAAAGCATTTTATCTCAAGTTCTTGGGATCATTTTTTCGCTGCTAGTCATTGTCAACACCAGATTAGCACCCCCGGCAATATTTTTTTTCCAAACTAGTGAATTCCAACTTGCATAAAACAACATCAAGCATAGTGAAATTAAGCTTGAGTTGGAAAAAAGTTTTACAAAAATAAATGTAATCACTTTTAATCACCTTTAGAACGCTTTTGTGACAGATGCAGTTATGGTAGCTGTCCATGCGTTGGTAGCGTAATTGTAAGCGTGCTGGTCTTGCATTCACTTAGTTATGGGTTCGAGTCCTGCACTTCTCTCCAATCCCCAGTAGTGACTGTTACCTTCCTCTACAGTCAAGGCGCATAGGGCAAAGATGACGACTTCAGTAGCACCTACTCAGCGCCGAATGGCGTTGGGTCCTCACTTTCTTGCAGTCATAATTGGTGCCTCAGGACTGGTAACAATCATTACACCAAAAGATAATAAACGAAAAGCTTTCTTACGCCTGGAGGAGCTTAACTACACTGAAGACATTAGCTTAGCCCTTTGTACTTGGAAAGTCTGGGTAAGTGGCATTCACTGAGATCAAATCCTGGTGCTAGTTTTGAGGAGAAATCAAAGTTCAGAGCAACACAAAGATAAGCAATTGTTCCAGATTACATCTATAATGTTTGTTAATCCTATCAAGTGTTTAAATTCATTCATTAATTTTTCTTTCTAATCTTTAATGGCCAATATCAACGTTATCACGGGTATAGTTTATATAACAAATCACTTTGTTAGCTTTCAGATTCATAGTCATTTTATACAAAATGAGTTTTTACGGACATTTATATTTCTCCAGTATCGAGATAAATGAGTTATGGATATCAAATCCTTTTTTCTCAGAATGTTTAATGAAAAAAATGTATTAGATGCATTCAGTAGAGTTTATACGACATAAATGGGAGAAGTATTAGATATTTTTTCTCAGAATATTCAACGAAAAAGTGTATTACATTACAAAAGAAGAATATGCCGACAGGTGACCTTTTGGTTCATAGCTAGGTCGCATGTATTCAGGAGAGCTTATAAGACAAATAACTGAGATTCAGTCTTTACTTCAATATGATGACATTAACTCCTGTGAGAAACCTACGACAGGAGGCGCTGAGTAGCTACGGCTGAAGTTGTCACCTTTGCCCTATTATGCGCTTTGGCGACTGTGGTGGCAGTGCGGGACTCGAACCCATAACAGAATAAAACCAAATATGTCACAAAGTCTAGAAGTTAACTGAGACGGGACATAACCCTTT
>NC_134819.1:38072702-38087702 GCF_046742065.1 Oratosquilla oratoria | reverse complement strand
TATATATATATATATACATAATATATTATATATACATATGTGTATATATATAAGTATGTATATATATATATATATATATATATATATATATATACATATATATGTTATTTTTTTTTTAAAGAAAGTACATACTGGACCCCTCGTTTGAAGTTTTTTCCTACGTTTCGAACCCTGTCCGGTGTTCGTCTTCAGGGTAATACAGTGGTAACAAAAAGAAACCTATATAAAAGGGAGTCTCCCTCGTACAATGGGTTAGGTAACCCTGGTACCGTTACATTCCCTAAAAATACAAAAGTTACACATCACAAAGATTGCGCATAGTATAACCCGAAAAATACTCCAAGCGGGCCCTATATCACATAACTCACACATCAACACTAGTATAAAAAATAGCGTATCAAATGAAATATTAACACTAAAACATGTAAACCCAGCTAACAATAATGCGAAGTTCCAATTCGATTTAGCTACCGTCGCCCACAATGCGAAAGATCAAATCTAAAAAAAATCGTAACATACAAATATACAATACCACAATAAAACGAACCCAAAGAGAGAAAACAAAAAGAAAATAATAAGAAAGATTGATGAGTGACCTACCAAGATGAAAAAAAAGACCACATGCCAGGATGCACTGCAATACAGTCAATAACCTAAGTTGGTAAGCACCTCACAGCGTATAATAACCACACGTCAGGGACAAATCCCACAAATCATAATCAACTGAACCGCTGACTCAGAATCATGGGTAAGATGACAAATGTATAAACACCCACCCACTCCCCGTCAATACGTCTTTATGGACACAACGTATTCTGAAATAAGCTCACGTCAGAAGACGGAATCCCATAAATTGAAAATAATAATCAACCATATGCACCGCTAACTAAAAAGACTACAACAGTACCTGACAAAATCTGATACACAGATCAACATACAGAATAAACGGTGATGTAATTACTCAATGCAATACATGGTTAGGAAACATATCACCCGAAATATATAACACATTAGCCATAGAAAGAACATAAAGAAAGCACGAGGAAATAGAAGAATGGCAAGGCGCAGATGGGCCGAATGTCCATTGATTAAATCTGGTAATTACAACATATCAAAGAAATAAACACAAAAGTGGAAAGGAGAACAATCCCACAATCCCACAACCATCCCACAAAACATAATAATAAACAACACCGTTCACCGTTGAACTCAAAAATTAAAAAAAATGAAATACAAAAAATAAAATAACATAGACCAAAAAGTAATTTACTGTCGTGATGAGTGCATCCTTTCCAAACTATCCTTGGCTCCTTTGTAGATCGGGTTCAAAGTGATGTACTTGTTAATGCTATTTTCATATATGCATGTATATATATATATATGCATGTATATATATATATATACTATATAAATATATATAATATTACAAATACATATATATATATATGTATATATATATTGTATGTATGTATATATATATATATAAAAATATGTATACCACAACACACACACAAACACACACCAAACACAACACACCCACATATATATATATATATATATGTACATATATATATAAATATATATATATAATATATATAGATATGAGGTGTGAAGATAGAATGAGATGTGGTAGAGTGGTGAAGTTTAAACGCCAAGAATCCGTTAAAGTTTTATTGCCGACGTTTCGTCCAATTAGAACTTCTTCAGAGTGCACAAAATAAGACAATGACAACACTTATATATTCACACAGCTCACCCCGTTCCTTCCCCGGTTGTTATCTCGCTTTTGTCCCTGGCCTCGTGGAGCATTAGGCTGCTTGCTCTTACCTTCGCCAACTTGAGACAAAACCGTCCCGCATAGAGTGCTACATGTGTGAAGGGTGAAGTACGCATGTACGGCTGCCTTCAATTTGCCGTCCTCCTTTCCTTTTTGTCAAGTCCAGTATCCAGCATCTCTGGCAATCTCTGTTTTATCCCAATCCGGCATGTGTGGCTCAAAGTTGTCCGATATGTACCACTAATGAGTTGGAGTTTCCGGTGGGCTTTTACATCATTTTTATGTTCCATCGTCCTCTTGTGAATTTCTCTGCTAGCTTCGCCATAGAAAACTAGCGGGGCCTGTCAAGCTTTTTGACATAGGACAATGGCTGTCAACTAGAACTAAACAGTGTTATCTTCATCTTGGAACTTTTGTTTCTAACTTTATTTCTCTTACCAATGTTTAAATTCTCACTCGCCTATTTTCTATTCCCGTGCTATATGCCAGTTTCAGGCCTGTCTTGTGAGATTTTGTTCTATGACTTTGAGCACTTGGAGTTGGGTACGGTTCTCCATCACTAGTCCTCACTTGACTTTTATTGCCTATTTCTTATTTGTAACGCCTTTTCCTTGTTGTTTCTATATAGAAAGCCTACTGGGCACAACATGATTTTTTGAATTTTTGAAAATATCAAAAATGAAATTAAATTAATTCCTCCCCGGAGAAATTCCTCATTACATGTCTTAGATGCTCTCTGGAAGAATCCTATAACAATTACACTTTTTATTTTGTTGTGGTGTGCGGAGTAATAATGTACGATGTCGTTTTTGTTCGTGCACTTTCTGTGGACTGAAAATGCTCAGGTGACCTGATCGACAGATTGAGGGACGTAGATCTATCAGATAAGAACCGGTTTTCTCATGAACGCAATGGCATCACCCAGCCTTTTTACTAATATTTCAATTGACGGTGCATTTCTGGT
The DNA here is from genome assembly GCF_046742065.1 of Oratosquilla oratoria. Classification (NCBI taxonomy): domain Eukaryota; kingdom Metazoa; phylum Arthropoda; class Malacostraca; order Stomatopoda; family Squillidae; genus Oratosquilla; species Oratosquilla oratoria. Next base: position 38,084,961 of record NC_134819.1, on the reverse strand, counting down.
GTGTGTGTGTTTGTGTGGTGTGTGGGTGTGTGTGTGTAGTGGTGTGTGTGATGTGTGTGTGTGTGTGTGTGTGTGTTGTGTGTGTGTGTGTGTCCTGTGTGTGCGTGTGGTGTGTTGGTGTGTGTGTGTGTGTGTGTGTGTGTAGGCAGTGTGTGTGTGGTGGTCTGTTTGGTGTGAGGTGTATGTGTGTGTGTGTTGTGTGGTGTGTTGTGTGTGTGTGTGTGTGTGTGTGTGTGTGTGTGTGTGTGTGTGTGTGTGTGTGTGTGTGTGTGTGTGTGTGTGTGTGTGTGTGTGTGTGTGTGTGTGTGTGTGTGTGTGCGTGTGTGTGTGTGTGTGTATACACAGACATGACAGAATTGAATAGACACCGAGAGAAAACGTTTATAATATTAACATAGCAATTGGTATAATAATAAATGCCTTATAAATGGTCACACAATGTGAAATAGCTAATACTTGGTTGACATTCCCTTTGCTTTTTTTTTTCAATGCAAGGCATGCCTAGTGATTAGTTTCACGAATATCATCTTCAGCACTTCTTCGTTGCCATGTATCCTGTAGTAATCCTAAGAGTTCGGACTTTGAAGATGGTTTTCTGTTCTTTTTGCGAAATTGCAGTCTATAAATGCCCCATAGGTGTTCAATTTGGGTTCATATCCGGGGACTGACTGGCCATAATACATCGGAAATGTCCTGGTCCCCATTTTGGCTCAACCAATTTTTTGTTGCTTGAGCAGTGGTGTGAAAAAACAAGGAGCTCCCATATTCCATAAGTAGGAAAACATTTTTACTCATTCTAATCACCACTGGAGAATATTGGGATGAATCCTTCTATATTGAATTTATATTAGTTATTTGCCTTGAATTGATTTTCCATCACATTCCATAAGCTCTCAATCAACCATCACTCCAAATTGAACCCCACACCATTATTGAAATTGCCCCCATGTTTCCCTGTTGGTTGCAGCTGCACTTTTGAGGTCAAATTCTTGACTACAGAGTCCTCCAGATCTACACTTTTCCCACTGTCACAAAAAATGCGCGAATCATGATCTCATCAGAGAAAATGACAGTGCTCCCAAAAGGCCACAGGTCTGCTCCACCATCTCTACAGCCCCCATTCGTTTTTTCTGCGCTTGGTATTGGCTGGACGAAGGAGTGGTTTTAATTCCTTGCAGCTCTGCAGAGTATAGAAAAAACCCATTTGTGTGTGTGTGTGTGTGTGGGTGTTGTGGTGTGTGTGTGTGTGTTTGGTGGGTGTGTGTGTGTGTGTTTGTGTGGTGTGTTTGTGTGGTGTGTTGTGGGTGTGTGCGTTGTGTGTGTGTGTGTGGTGTGTGTGTCCTGTGTGTTGTGTGTCTGTGTGTGTGTGTGTGTGGTGTGTGTGTGTGTGTGGGTGTGTGTGTGTGTGTGTGTGATATAAATCGTTAGTTCGTCCACATTTTGGAATATGCTGTTTCCGTAATTCCGTCACCCGAAATCTCACGAATCACTCGAATTAAAGACATGACAGACTGGAAATAGTACACCCGGCGAGCCACAAAACTGATTTCCAAATATCAAAAATAAATCATAGACGAAAAAATCGACTAAAGCACACATGAATCTGTTTTCCCTAAAAAAAGCGTAGACTCAGAGGTGATTGATACAGGTTTTTTAAGATTTAAAGGGAATTGACATCAAATTGACAAAATTTCACATTGAATGAGAATCAGACAAGAAACAATGGTCTCAAACTGTCCGGAAATAGATTCAATTTGGAAGTAGGTAGAAACAACTTTACCAACCGTGTGTTAATGAATGGAATATAAACCTTCCTGCACAGGTAGTGCAATGTAGTTCAGGTTCGAAGCTATAAGACTCATTTAGATAAATACCTAAGTACAGATGCTGTTAATTATTATAATTTATCCTTTATCTTATTATTATTGTTTTTGTTTTGTGTATCATTTGTCTGTCTGATTTTCATTTATTATTAGTTTATGTGTCAATTTATTACTTATTTACTATTTACCTGTTTGTTTATTATTTTAACTATACTTATGCATTTATTATGTATTTTATTTTTATTTACATTATTATAGTTTTTATTTATTATTTTATTATTTAATTATATGATTTGTTTTGTTTTTTCTTTTGTTTTTTCTTTTTTTTTTTTTTTGCATCCGACCTAGATATGGATCAAAAGGTCTCCTGTCTGTCAGCATGCTCCGCCTTTGTATTCCCTTTGTGTGTGTGTGTGTGTGTGTGTGTGTGTGTGTGTGTGTGTGTGTGTGTGGTCTGGGTGTGTGTGGACTGTGTGTCTGGGGGTTGTGTGTGTGTTGTGTGTGTGTTTGTGTGTGTGTGGTGTGTGTGATGTGTGTGTGTGTGTGTGTGTGTGTGTGTGTGTGTCTGGCGCGTGTGTGTGTCTGTGCGTGTGTGTGTGTGTGTGTGTGTGTGTGTTGTGTGTGTGTGTGTGTGTGTGTGTGTGGGTGGTTGATGTGTGTGTGTGTGTGTGTGGTGTTTGTGTGTGAGTGTGTGTGTGGGGTGTGTGCTCCGTCTGTGTGTGTTCGTGTGTTGTGTGTGTGTGTGTGTTGTGTGTGTGTGTGTGTTTGTGTGTGTGTGTGTGTGTGTGTGTGTGTTTGAGTGGTGTGTGTGGTTGTGTGTGTGTTTTGTGAGTGCTTGTGTGTGTTGTGTCGTGTGTGTTGTGTGAGTTTGTGTGGTGTGTGTGTTTGTGTGTGTTGTTTGTCTGTGTGGTGTGTGTGTGTGAGTGGTGTGTGTGTGTGTGTGTGTGTGTGTGTGGTTGTGTGTGTGTTTGTTTTTGTGTGTGTGTGTGTGTTGTTTTTTGTTTGTGTGTGGTGTTGTGTGGTGTGGTGTTGGGTTGGTGTGTGTGTGTGTGTGTGTGTGTGTGTGTGTGTGTGTGTGTGTGTGTGTGTGTGTGTGTGTGTGTGTGTGTGTGTGGGTGTGTGTGTGTGTGTGTGTGTGTGGTGTGTGAGTGTGTGTTGTGTGTGTGTGTGTTGGTGTTGTGTGTGTGTTGTGTGTGTGTGTTGTGTAATGATTGTGTGTGTATGTGTGTGTCACTTGGACAAAATGTAGTGGCAATGTCATTTGTAAAAAATAATCACCGAAGAACTCCACTTTCGGAATAAAAGGAAACTTAGAGAAGAAAATATAACCTTTTTACATTTCGGCTAATAGCTATAGCCCTCTTCAGGAAAGTATAGGTTACATGAAATGATAGAGACATAAATACAATCGAGATGTGAGTAGAAGGGGAACAACCATAGCTAAAAACATGACAATATGCCGCGCTAGGTGGAGTCAGAAGAGAGGGGATATATGGTAGAGGTGTGAGGTCGGGAGGGAAGTGGGGTCAGGAGTGGTAGAGTAGCGGGATCAGGAAAGTGAAGATTTTTAACCAAACGACTCACAGCTATCTGTGAGATTATGTTGGGGTATCATTGGCTTTTGGAAATAGAAGAATGTCCGATCAACATGTGTGTGTGTATGTGTGTGTGTGTGTGTGTGTGTGTGTGTGTGTGTGTGTGTGTGTGTGTGTGTGTGTGTGTGGTGTGTGTGTGTGTGTGGTGTGTATGTGTGTGTGATGTGTATGTGTGTGTGGTGTGCGTGTGTGTGTGTGTGTGTGTTGTGTGAGAGAGAGAGAAAGAAAGAGAGAGAAAGATATATATATATATATATATTTATATATATATATATATATAAGAGAGAGAGAGATAGAAAGAGAGAGAGAGAGAGAGAGAGAGAGAGAGAGAGAGAGAGAGAGTGCACGTGTGTATGTGTATTTCAGTTGGCACATTCATAAACCAAATGATCTTTCATCACACTGAACTTCCACTGATTCCCCTCAATTAAAAAAGCAATAACGGTACTAAGAGAATAAATGGTTAATTGTGTGGTTTTTATTCTGAGAATTTAATAACCTCGTCGAGAGACTGTCGTTCTTCCGAACTGGTGTACAATATTGAGTTAATGAAAGCCGAGATTTTGAGAAGTAGAGATTTTAGTGTACCGGGAGGAAGAGAGGAAACTGAGAGTAAAGAAAATGAGGAACATAGTGAGAAATAGGAAGACAAAAAGGAAAATTAGCAGGATGAAAAAATAGAAAGTAGAAAAAGATAAAAGGAGGAGAAATAGAATAGTGGAGAAAGAGGAAGAATAATTATGCGAATTATTAAGGGGAACTGGAGGGAGAGGACAGGAAGATTACAAAGGATTACAAAGGAGGAATATACCGACAAGAGACCTTTTGGTCCATAACTAGGTCGGATGACAAAAAATATAATAATAAATAAATGGATAAATAAATGGATAAATAAATAAAGATTATAATAATGTAAATGACAATAGATGAAATAGAAAAATGAATTAATAAATAGGTAAAGGTAAATATTAATGAAAAAACAAGTAGTAAATAATAGTAAATTGACAGATAAGTGATAATGAATTATAATGAAGCAAATAATAATAAACAGACAAACAATAACAAACAAATAAACAAATAATATAGAATAAATGGCAGACATTACAGCATCTTCCTTAGGTAATTATCTAAACGAGTATTAAAGCTTCGAACAGAACTATATTGCACTGCTTCTGCAGGAAGTTTCTTCCATTCATTAACTACACGGCTGGCAAAGTTGTTTCTACCCACTTTCAAATTCAATCTATTTTCTGACAGTTTGAGGCCATTATTCCTTGTCGCATTCTCAGTGTGAAAATTCTGTCACTTTTTAAGTCAATTTCCTCAGAGGTGCCTTGAAAACAGGTCTTTAAGACTTCTAGAATATTAAAGACCTGTATCAAGTCACCTCTGAGTCTATGCTTTTTTTAGGGAAGACATATTCCATGCAGGCTATCATTTATCAAACAGTTACCTTCTAAATAATGTTTGATAGCATCTCTGATGATAGCTCCCATAATTTTTCCTACGATTGAAGTTAAGCTTATATACCTGTTTTTTTTTTTTTTTTCAAGAGTAACGTTAGCTAATTTCCATTCTCTTGGGACATCTCCGGATATGATGGATTTATTCACAATAATTTCTAATGGAACAGCAATCTCATTTTTCATTTCCTTTAAGATTCTTGGATACCAACCGTCAGACTCTGGTGTTTTATTAACTATGAGCTTTTCTATACACCTTTACTTTTTTTCTTTTGTTGTATTTACCGTAGTAAGTTTACTCTAGATTTTTCACAGGTTTCAGTTTAGAGTTCACTTTGAGGTGTTTCGTTTACGAATACTGAGGTAAAATAGTTGTTTGAGATACCACACACATTATCAAAATATGCAGGATGAATTGACCGTTAGCAGAAATGATAGTGGGCAATGTTAATACCTGAATAACCTTTTTGATCTCTATTAACCAATAAAGAATTCTTTGGGATTCCTTTAGTAATTTATAACAGAGTAACTAAATAATTCTTCCATTTTGGGTCGCGTAAATTTCGTTCGTTTTCTAAATTTTTTTTTTTTTTTTTAAATTTGTATGTTTTTATTACATATCTTTAACTGCATAGTCTACATTAACTTTGACAATTAGGCCATGATTTAGGCAGGCATTCTTTTTCTTAGATAATATCTTTTTTAGTTCTGTTTCTGTCGGCACATCATTTTTTGAGAGTATTCTCGAGACTTTGGCATCTTTGTCTTCCCGACTCTGATGTACAGATGGCAATCAGTTATCTTGATATGGGCATCTGTGTAATATGAACTAAATCATCTCTATGATCTAATCTTGCAAATTCCACTTAATCTGATGATTACTATGGCCTTTCATTTCCCAATCTGTAAGCTCTAGCACACTCTGTCGATATGTTTAGAACCCCTCACGTTTATGAACATGTCTTACTTTACTAAAATTGGCTATATTTAGATACAATCAAGCCAAAGTTTTAAAGTTGTTGCGCATATTGAAATCTAAGTTGGTGATCATGACCTTGACGTAATTAGTATTCTTCAAGTCATATTTTTCATCATTGGTCATCATCATCATGTTTTCTCTACTAGTAATCAAAGGATCGAGTAAATTTTCAATTCTTGTGGGCTCTTTTACATGCCGAGCTAAGTAATTGTCACCGAGAAAATCTGTCAAGCAACTACATATATGGCCATGTTCAAGGGGCGCACAATCAATGTCAGTAAAAGTTAAATCACCCGTTATCAATAGGTCCTGGTTGCAGAAAATAGACAGTTATTGAGACAACAGTTTGTCGTCTGCTGATGATAATGTTTTTGGCCTATATATTACACCTACATACATTTATTGTATATTTGTTTGGGTTAATTCTACCCACAAACTATCATATGCATCCTGTTTCACTTTCTCTAAAACACCGGCATGGACATTGCTTTTAACGTACAGCAGAACAACACCACCCTCTTCTGGTTTCTATCGTGATGAAAATGTTTAAATCCCGCAATATCAAATTCAGCTTTCAACACTCCACTATTTAACCTTGTCTCGGTTATTCCTATCATATCGAGATTATCACTTTTGACATACGCCTGTATTTCTTGAAATGTGTTCCCAATACTACGAGTATTAAAATACATGGTTTTAAGAAAATCCTGATTATTTCTTTTTGACTCGTTTTAAATTTCAACATCATGCCTTACTTTATAATATTGTTCTTTATTGACACCTTGTTCTATATCTAAACTTGATCCTTCATTGACATTCAGTGCTTCATGGACATTTGCCCCATTACGGACATTGGTCCTTCACAGTCATCCAATGTCTCACGATATTCTGTCCGGTATCATTTCCTAAAATTATATTCTGTCCTCCACTGACATTATATCCTACCGTGGTATTTTGTCCTTCACTATCATTACATCCCATTGTGATATTTTGTTCTTCATTGACATTACATCTAATGTAATATTTTTTCTTCTACCGACATTATATAATAAAATTATATTTTGTCCTACACTGACATATTGCCCTACATTATTGCTACGCCCTATTGTGTTATCCCCCAGTACATTCTACGAGTATTTCCCCTTTCCCTTTGAATTTCTATAAAAGAAAAAAAAAGGAATTAGTTCATTACAAAATCCTACAATGAGGTTTGTAAGAATATCGTTGCCTCTGCGAGTAAGGTGGATCCCATTAGAAGCATAAAGGATCAAGGATCAAGAAAGTGGTATCCCAGTTGTGTGCACAATTGTGATATCCTCTCATTGATCCCTATGGCTCTACTCTTCCAACACGAGCCAGCGTAGATCCTCGGAAGGATCCCACAGACTACGTGACGGATCTCACGCTCCTTCATCTCTTGAAGGAGAACCTTGTAATTTCGAACAAGTTCCTCTAATCTCACCCTATTTACATCGTTACTTCTGGTATGAACAATCGTAACCATGTTCGTCCGCCTTTACTCCCTGATGGTCTGGGTACAATCGGCGATCCCACGGTCCGGTTGATATACAAGCTTGTAACGTCGTTTAGACTTCCCATGCAGGATGTCGTCATAGCCTCGCACCTTGGAGTCCCCCACCACCAAGAATCCTACCTCATTTTCCAGCAGAGCAAAACGATTGGCGAGAGCTAGAGGTTGTTCCGCAGCGTACCCACTTACCGAACGCGGACTCGACAAACGGGACCCCACGGAGCGCCACTCGCTCACGGCAGTGGCAGAAGTGGAAAGGTGGAACGCTCTTTGGGTTGTGGGGAGGATTCACTCTTCTCACAGAGTTGTTTTGAGAAGACAAATTTCCTCCTCACACATCCTGAGACACAACCTTCACCAGCCATTTCGCTCCTCCTTCGGCAATACAAATGGCAAAGAGAAAATATAAATCAACAAAAGAAACAAAAGCGGTCACTAAATGAACTAAACACACGAAGCATACCTTTTACTATTACTCCTACCTTTGGAGTACATTACAGACTACTGTTTTCATCCTAAATTACTAGAACACTACACTTTATCTTATACCTGTGACTGTTTAACGCTATACGTATATAATTACAAAAACACAACACAATCACTTATCATTATTCGAAGACATAAAATTCACAGAAAGTAATAAACTTAACAAGTGGTATTCACTTACTGGTGTCTCAGCACCAAACGAGTTCACTAGCTGAGCTCTCGGAGCAGACTGAGGCTTGGAGCAATATTGAAAAAAAAAAAACAGGAATGAGAAATTTAAAAATAGAAGAAAAAAGAAGAGAGAATATATTTGAAAGTTAATAGATTAGGTAGGAAGGAAGGTGGATAGAATATAAAAAGAAAGAATCAAGGTATACAGGAGAATGATTCAAGGGTGCAAGGTAGAGTGTGTGTGGGGCGGGGGGAGAGTAGGAGAATGACGAGTAGGACGACTCTTGGACGGACAAGGAGGATCAAGCTTTGAGATTTGAGGCAAGGCAAGGGCTGCAAAGCCACAAATCTGAAGAGGAGGAGAAGAGAAAAGAAGAGGAAGGGGAAGGGCAAAGTAAATGAGAGAAGGACAAGAGAGGAGGAAGGGGAGGGGTGAAGGGTAGGAGAGGAGGAGTAAGAAGAGGAGAGGGGGAAGAGGAGGAGGAGAGGAGGAGGGGGATGATGAAGGGGCTTTTGGCAAAGGAAGGGGAGGAATAAAAGCGGAAAAGGAGAGGTGAATGCCCGGAAGAGCGTAGAGAAACTCGGAAAGAATGGAAGCTGTCTTCACAATCTTCAGTCTGTCGCCTCTTGCCCTCTTTTCCATCTGTCTACTCTCTTTTATCCAGTTCCTTCTGCTTTTCTACACTTCGTTTCATCTCCCATCGCTCTCTTTTCCTTTCTTTCTTTCTTTTATCCCTTCCTTCAGCCTTTCCTTTCTCTTGCCGTCCCTCTCTCTAGATGACTTTCCTGCCAGACTTCCGCGCCGAGCCTTTCTTATTGACAAATTCCTCAGTCATACCTTTTGGCTCCCTTTAACTCTTGGATCCCATTACTTTTCTGTTCCCTTCACTTCTTTTTTCTCTTTTCTATTCTCTTTTTCTCCATAATCATTGATATGTTCGATATCGTGTTATCATATTGATTTTTATGTATGTATTTACGCATTTACTCTTTTTTTATTCTGTTTAATTAAAAATTTTCATATTTTTGTTTTCCAATAAATCTAACGATCCAGTTACTTTTTTTTTCTTTGTTCGTTTCCTTATTTGTCCATTAATTTTTTGTATATCATATAAATTTGTTTTTCTGTTCACTTTGATTTACATTTAATTAGCAATTTATTTAGCTATTAAGTAACCCATTCTTAAATGATTAATGAGCTTACTCGTTTATATAGTCTTTACTAATGTCTGCACTTTATTGGCTACCTTTCCCTAATGGGTTACTACAGCTCTCTGAACCCTTTCACTCTTTGATCCTCTATCACCTTTCCACTTTTCATAACTTCCTTTTCTTCTTTTCCCCCACAAACTTCTCTCATGTGAATACCCCAATCAATCTTACTTTTTGGCCCGTGCACTTCTCCTATTCCTCGCAAACTTCTTTCTCTTTTCGTAGTTTCTCTCCTCCTCCCTCCTTCTCTCTCCCCTAAGTCCTTTTTCTCTTTGATGTCATGCCGGGCAGGGACTTCCTCGCTCCATCATCTGTCTCCACTTCCTGATTCTTTTATTTGCTTTGACGCGTCCCTTCTTCGTCTTCTCTCTGGCTCCCCGGGCCTTCAGCACCTGATCCACGCTTCCTCCGTTCTCTTGTAGATTGTCTCTCTTTCTCCCCCTGTTCCCTTTCTCTCTATCCCTCTATATGTTTCTCCGTATATTTCTCTGTTTGCCTTTCTCTCTCTCTCTCTCTCTCTCTCTCTCTCTCTCTCTCTCTCTCTCTCTCTCTCTCTCTCTCTCTCTCTCTCTCTCTCTCTCTCTCTCTCTCTCTCTCTCTCTCTCTCTCTCTCTATCTCTATCTATCTATCTATCTATCTATCTATCTCTATCTCTCTATCTCTCTCTCTCTCTCTCTCTCTCTCTCTCTCTCTCTCTCTCTCTCTCTCTGTGTGTGTGTGTGTGTGTGTGTGTGTGTGTGTGTGTGTGTGTGTGTGTGTGTGTGTGTGTGTGTGTGTGTGTGTGTGTGTGTGTGTGTGTGTGTGTGTGTGTGTGTGTGTGTGTGTGTGTGTGTGTGTGTGTGTGTGTGTGTGTGTGTGTGTGAGTGTGTGTGTGTGTGTGTGTGTGTGTGTGTGTGTGTGTGTGTGTGTGTGTGTGTGTGTGTGTGAGTGTGTGTGTGTGTGTGTGTGTGTGTGTGTGTGTGTGTGTGTGTGTGTGTGTGTGTGTGTGTGTGTGTGTGTGTGTGTGTGTGTGTGTGTGTGTGTGTGTGTGTGTGTGTGTGTGTGTGTGTGTGTGTGTGTGTGTGTGTGTGTGTTTATGTTTATATTCGTCTATTTGTGTTTTCACCTGGTTACAAAATTTGACTTGAAATTAACAATAATTGTATATTATTTATTTTAGTTTATTTATGATTATTATAGTAATTAATTAATTGATTAACGTTATTGGCCTCGATAATATATTTATACCATCCCAGTTCTGACGTCACCACAGTAATCAATAGCCATATTGTAACACTGAAATGAAAAAGAAATGACCAATTATTTGTATCATACGTGCTCGTCGATATATACACTAACATGTAACTGTATAGTTGTTTTCAGTATACGAAAACGACCAAGTTTATGAAACGAAACAGATTAAATAGTGATATAAAGGAAAGTTTTATGAGAACTTTAACAATGAATACGAACACATCACTGATTCCATCCAACTAGTACTAAACCATCACCTATTCCCACTGATATTTTATAGTTCAATGAATACTAATTAACCAACTATTACAGCAAATCCAAATAAACCAGTCACCCAAACCTTTACTAATGTCCACTTATCTGCAACTGTTAAAACTATTCCTACTTTGGACTACAGGAACACACAGTATTCCATTTTATTTCACTGAACATGTCATTGAAGATGAAAAAATATAAATAAAATATAATATCTCTCTCTCTCTCTCTCTCTCTCTCTCTCTCTCTATATAATATATATATAATATATATATATATATATATATATATATATATATATGTGTGTATGAATATATATGTATATATATAAATATATATATATATATATACATATATATATATATATATATATATATATATATATATATATATATATATATATATATATATATATATATATATATACATCTCTATCTATCTTTCTATTAATTCCTCTTTTACTCTCTCAATCTTGCTCTTTCTCTTTCTGCTTCAGTTAAATAATTCCTTTCTTTTTCTGCATGTATTTTGCCTTTTTCTTCTCTCAGCCCCTTCTCTTAATCATTACCTTGAATCCAATTCTTCTTTGTTCCAATGTTATTTTCATTCAGTTTCTCTCCACCTTTTTAAATTGGATCGATGATTTTATCGAGTAAAATCTTGTATATTGGTGTAGACACTATGTAGAGAAAGAAAATTATTGTTTATGTTATATAACAGAGCCTAAGGTAAATTATGAAGGATCTACGCCAGGAGCTACGTAGCTTGGACTGTTGAGGTAAGTAAGAGTCACCGCCGTGGATCGGAGAGGATTACGGGATTCGAACCCACAACTAAACGTTGGGAAACCAGCACGCTTCCTATTACGCCACTAGTAGATATTAATATCACTGTCATTAAAATGATTAATTATTGACATACATAAGATCTGTTCCTCTGAGTTCTAAAGAGAAGTGTTGAAAAATATATTATCAACACATTCACTTGAAGAGGAAAAAGTTTCCATAGAATCTTGGTGTTGATCACTTTCTGCACGACAAAACTTTCCATGCAGGTTCATAAAAATTTCACACTAGGCTTGCCTCATTATTTCTATCATCTTCCTTCATCCGGCATTAATACATTATTTTGAAGTTGTTCACGTCAGAATTCTACACAAAATACTTATCTTATTCAGCCCTTTGCAAGATCTGCGTCATTCTCATCATGTTTTGTATTCTATTCGCTATACTTATGTATATAATATTTGTAAGCAAGAGTGACTACTGGAAAAGAAAAGCTACACGAAGCAGAGCGTTTTCGTATGTTACATATCAGGTGGAAAATACTTTGCACTAGATGTAATATACGATAGCGCTCTGCTTCGTTTAGTTTTTCTTTCCCAGTGGTAATTCTTGCATAACTGAACACAAGTTACCAGTGTTTAATATTAGCATAATATCTATATATGTAGTCACGATCAAAAGTTTTGATCCCTCCATGATACAAAATTCAGATTCTTTGATATTTT
>NC_134819.1:38042702-38055202 GCF_046742065.1 Oratosquilla oratoria | reverse complement strand
AGAAGAAGAAGAAGAAGAAGAAGAAGAAGAAAAAGAAGAAGAAAAAGAAGAAGAAGAAGAAAAAGAAGAAAAGTACATACATACATATACCAAAAGCTTTTTTCCTCCTTACAAGGGAGGTAGCCAAAAGACGAAGGCATAGAAATCACTCCCACCCATTCCATCCCCTACATACTCCACTCCCTTCTACCCTCTTCCCTCCCTCTTATCTTGGCACCTCCTGGATGACGGGTCATCCCTGCATCTTGTCCACTGTCCTGGGTCAAAAGCAGTTTCGCAAGACATAGCACATTCAGAGCAAGGCCGCTTCACAAATTCGGCGACCCACCTCTCCGTCCTCTCATACAGAAAAAGAGAAGACGGGGAGAAATCCTTTCGGGCGGCGTCAATTTATTTCTCATACATACTCCCTCATCCTCCAGTCTCTCTCCCTTAATACTCACTTCCAGTCTGCTGCCATTCTCCCCTTGTACATCTCATCACCTTACTTTTACCCACATATATCCTCAACTTTCTTCTTTCGCACACCTTCCCAAACTCTGTCACTAACTTCCTCAATCCCTCTTCTGATCCTGCTACAAGCACAGTGTCGCCAGCAAAAAGAAAAAAAATGGGTTATCTCCCACTTTTCTCCATTTTCTTTAACCATCTCTAATCCCTGACCCACTACCCTTGCATGAACCTCTCACACCATCACATCCATGTATAAATTGAACAGCCAGGGTGACGTAACACATCCCTGATGAAGTCCTACCTTTACCTCAAACCACTCACTCTCTCCATTTCTAATCCTAACACAAGCTCTACTACTCTCGTAAAAACTCTTGACTGATCTTAACAGCTTTCCTCATATCCACATAACTGCAATACCTCCCACAGTGCCTTCCTGTCTACCCTGTCATAAGCCTTTTCCAAATCCATAAAAGCCCAAAATACATCCTCGCCTTTTCCTATAGCTTTCTCACATATCTGTCTTACCACAAAAATCTGATCTACACAACTCCTACCTGTTCTAAATCCATGCTGTTCCTCACCAATTACTTTCTCTGTTCCTTTCCTAATCCTATCAATGAAGACCCTCCCACAAGCCTTCCCAACTACACTTAACAAGCTGATCCCTCTGATACTACTACACTCACACTTGTCCCCTTTTCCCTTGTAAAGTGGAACTATACAGGCACTCCTCCAGTCCTCCGGCATTCTACCCTCTTTTAAACAAACATTAAATAACCTCACCAGCTTGTCCAAAATCACTATACCTCCTTTTTTCAGACATTCTACATGGCATCCATCCAGACCAGGTGCCTTACCTGCTCTCATGATCTTAACAACTGCCTTCCCTTTATCTTTCCTTATTTCTTCCCCATTTTCCTCACTTATCAAGGTCATTTTCTTAGTACTTCCCACTGCAACTACCTTTCCCTACCTATCCTCATACACATTTAGCAGCTCCCTAAAATACTCTGCCCACCTTCATCTCACTGTCTTCTCTTCCATTATCATCTCTCCATCTGCACCTTTTACCTTTTCTTTTCTACTTGATTCGCCTCCTCTTCCTCTTTTAATTTCTTTCAAAAAAAAATTATTACTTTCAAAATTTTCTGTCATACTCTTACCCCATTTCACATCTGCTCTCCGCTTTGACTCCTTTATCTTATGCTTTACTTCTCTTCTCTTTACTTTGTACCTCTCATATGATTCCCTCATCCTAATTTGTAACCAACCTATGAAAGCCTGCTTCTTCTCTTCTACATCCTTCGTTGCTTTCTCATCCCACCACTCACTACTCTTCCTTCTATTTTCTTTCGTTCTCCTTGTTCCACACACCATCTTTGCACACCTTATGACTCCCTCCTGGAACCATCTCCATTCCTCCTCCACTCCTAGTTCTACTCTATCCTTCACTCCCTCCCACTCCTTTCTCAGCTTGTTCTTATACTTCTTCCCCTTTTCTTTCTCATTTAAGTAGTTCACTCTAAGTACCTCCCTACTTTCTGCCCTTTTCCTCTTTCTCCACCTATTTTCCACTCTCAACTTACCTTCCACCAAAAAATTATCTGATATTTCCCCACTTTCTCCCCTTAAAACATGTACATCCTTAACTCTTCCTACTATACTCTTGGTTACCACTATATAGTCCATTAACGCTCTATCTACCACCCTTTCTTCGACCACCCTCTTCTATGTGAACTTATACTTGACTTTCTTCCGAAACAGTGTATTTGCTATCATCAATTATCTTTTGAGACTCATCACCATCATCTCTCCACTACGATTTTTTCCTGGAACTCCATACTTCCCAATCACTCCGTCTATTAGTTCATTTCCCACCCTAGCATTAAGGTCTCCCAGTACAAATGCATTGATATTTCTCCCTATTCCCTCTATGCCCTCATCTAAATCCATCCAAAAAGTCTCCCTTTCCTCTACGCTCTTCTCACTACCATTCCCAAACGCACTTACAAAAACCCACATCTCCCTTCCCAGCTCCACCTTCATCCACATCAACCTTGATGAAACCTCCTTCCACTCCACTACACGCTTACCTATCTCTTCACTTGCTAGTATAACCACCCCTTCTCTCCCTTGTCCTCTCTTCACTCCTGAGAACCTCCCAACTACCCTCCCAAGCTCACACTCGCCCCTCCTTTTCAACTTAGTTTCATTCAGTGCCAACACATCTATCTTTCTTCTCACAAACATACTGCCTATCTCTTCCCTTTTACTCTCATCTGTACCACATCCACGCACATTAAAAGACCCAAACCTTAGGGTGCTGGTTGGAAAACTCCTAGACCCTCTTATTTATTTACTTATTTTAGTAATGTCCCCTTTGGGACTAGAGGTAGCAGGATTCCCAGTCCTATTCCCGTCCCGTTTTTAATGTCTCATACGACTCAAGTGGAAGACTTGGTGGCAGCATTTTTTTCCCCACCACAGGGTAGGCGAAAAAAGGAAATGAATATTCAGAGAAATGGTACACGACAGTAACAAGGTGTCGGGGAACAGCATAACGGAGGGTCATTCGCAGTATAATAATAGTATCATAATTTCTCTGTGAACAGAGATTTTCTCTATCACAGACAAAATGATGTGTGCCTCTGGTCCGTAGGGGCGCCTCATATAGACTCTAAGGTCTCAACTGCATGTTACTTTGCCGTAATAGCATGCAGCCAATACACCAGATGGGGTAAGAAGAAAGGTAGATAAGAAAAAGAAGGAGAAGAAAACATAATAATAATAATAAGAGGAAGAAAGGAGGTAAAGATAGTAAAGATGAAGGAGAAAAGGAAGCGAAATAAGAAGAAAAATAAACTTGATAAATATCGTATGATAAAAAAGAAGAAACAAAGAAGACGTAGACAAAATCAAAGACAAAAATGAAGACGAAGACAAAGCTCCTGACAAAGAAAAAGATAAAGACGGAGATAAAGACGAAGACCAGATTGACGACAAAGAATATCATTAAGAGAAAGACAAAATGAAGCAGAAAAAAAAATGACGGCATATGATAGATAAAGAAGAAATATAGAAAGAGGAAGATAAAAAGAAGAAGAAGAAGAAGAAGAAGAAGAAGAAGAAGAAGAAGAAGAAGAAGAAGAAGAAGAAGAAGAAGAAGAAGAAGAAGAAGAAGAAGAAGAAGAAGAAGAAGAAGAAGAAGAAGAAGAAGAAGAAGAAGAAGAAGAAGAAGAAGAAGAAGAAGAAGAAGAAAAAGAAGAAGAAGAAGGAGAAGAAGAAGAAGAAGAAGAAGATGACGAGGAAGATGAAAATAAAAAGGAAGAAGGAGACGAAGAAGAAGAGGGAAAATAAGACTTTGATCCAAGTGCCGAAACTTTCTCACACCCAACATCGAACTCGAAGTATCCATATGGAAACTACTCCTTTCCTCTCCCACGGTCTCCCAACTATCCAACAACCTTTGTGAATAAGTTTATCGTATACACACGTCTACAAATCACATGAAAATTCCCAAAACATCTAGAATATGAATAACAAATTTTATTCTTTCTTTATGTTGATTTCGTCTAGTTTATTATTCCTGCACAGGATATCTGACATAAGCAGTCTGCCCAAATGGCAGAAAAATAAATCAAATACAAACTTTTGTCGTAGTAGGCTATCCTTACCACCCCAAAACAGCACTACTAACTTCTTCAATACAAAGGAATACAAAGCAATAGCATGCCGACAGGAGACCTTTTGGTCCAAAACACGACTATGTAATTTCAGAATTTTGATCCCGCTAAACACATACACACACATGTGAATATTTATATTTTTGTACATATATACTCGTATATATACGTACATACATACATATATATATATATTGATTGAAGTCAACTGCGCTAATAGCTTTGGCTATCTTAAGATTCAAATTCTTCAGTTTGAAGAATAAATTTTTGTCGTCATAGTTTAAAGTATAAACATAATCATTCATGATTCCAAAATCATGGAGAAGAGGGTGAAGTAAAAGGCGCTGCTGAATGCCAATGGTTATAATGACACAATGTAACATTACAAAAGCTGTTGACACTAACACCGAAAACTTAAGGGGGGGTCGGGGCAGTAGGCGATACGAGAGGGGTGGACATAATCCCACTATTGGCGGGATTATTTCTCACGTATCTTGATGAGCTATTAAACAAGGGAATGGCTGCAACCATATTAGATTGAATTTAATGCTAGCAGCCCATACCCTGATATACATAGCCTCTAAAATCCTTAATTCGCTAACATCATTACATTGTGTAACTACTTCAATGTTGTTAACAATGGTTGCTCTATTAAGGGGAGATTGATGCTCTTGATGAAAATTATTTTTAATCGCTCCCTGTTGGAGGTGAAGCATTACGCCACGGCTGAGACTACAGGTCGAAAACCCAATGCATGCACATCGTAGAGCGTGCAGTCTCCATAATTACAGTTGAATTTGTACACCACATTGGTTTTTTACAGAGTCCCAGACTTCCCAGACAAATAATTTTTCAGCACTAAGGAGCATGTGCTGGGTTTCTTATAAAAAATCACCTTACGTAAGACATGGCTGTCTTCCACCGGTTTGCAATTCCTAAAGATGATGTCTTTAATACGTTTTTCGTCTTCCCTGTACGAACTGCTCAGAATATTTTGGTAGTAAACTGTGATTTTATTTTGGTGACACGGATAAATAAATGTGACAATGCTGTCGTGTTTAACTCAGTGTGTATCAGAGAACCTGCGCCCTAACTATACGATACATATATATATATATATATATATATATATATATATATATATATACATGTATATATATATCTATATACATATATATATATATATATATATATTTATATGTATGTATATATATATATATATATATGTATATACATATAAATATAAATATATACATATATATATAAATATACATATATATATATATATATATATATATACATATACATGTATATACAATACATAATATATAATATATAATATATATTATATAATGTATAATATATAATGTATAATGTATAATGTATAATATATAATATATGATATATTATATATGATATATAATATATAATATATAGTATATAATATATGATATATGATATATAATATATAATATATAATGTATAATGTATAATATATAATATATGATATATGATACATAATACATAATATATAATACATAATATATAATATAAAATATATAGTACATAATATATAATATAAAATATATAATATATAATATAAAATATATAATATATGTACAATATAAAATATAAAATATATAATATATAATATATAATATATAATATATAATATATAATATATAATATATAATATATAATATATATATATAAATATAATATATAATATATAATATATAACATATAATATATAATATATAATACACAATATATAATATATAATATATAATATATAATATATAATATATAATATACAATATATAATATATAATATATAATATATAATATATAATATATAATATATAATATGTAATATATAGTATATAATATATAATATATCATATATAATATATGATATATAGTATATAATATATAATATATAATATATAATATATAATATATAATATATAATATATAGTACACAATATACAATATACAATAATATAATATAATATAATATATGATATATAATATATAATATATAATATATAATATGTAATGTATAATGTATGATATATAATATGTAATATATAATATATAATATATATATAATATATAACATATAATATATATTATATATTATATAATATATAACATATAATATATAATATATAATATATAAAATATAATATATAGTACATAATATATATATAATATATAATATATAATATATAATATATAATATATAATATATAATATATAATATATGATATATAATATATAATATAGAATATATAGAATATATAAATATATGATATATGATATATGATACATAATATATAATATATAATATATAATATATAATATATGATATATGATATATAATATACACTATACAATATATAATATGTAATATATATTATATGATATATAATATATGATATATAATATGTAATATACATTATATGATATATAATATATGATATATAATATATGATATATAATATATATGTGATATATAATATATAAAATATAATATATAATATATGATATCTAATATAAAATATATAATATAATATATTATATAATAAATATATAATTATAATATAATTATAATATATAATTATAATATAATATATAATTATAATATATAATATATGATATACTGTACAATATATAATATATAATATATGATATATAACATGTAATATATAATATATAATATACAATATATAATGTATAATATAATACATAATATATAGCATAATATATAATATGTAATTTATTGTATATAATATGTAATAAATAATATACAATATATATCATATAATATGTAATATATAATATATCAATAATAATATAATATATAATATATAATATATAATATATAATATATAATACATATATAATATATAATAAATAACATATAATATATAATATATAATATATAATATATAACATATAATATATAATATATAATATATATAATATATAATATATAATATATAATATATAATATATAATATATAATATATAATATATAATATATAATATATAATATATATAAAATATAATATATAATATATAATATATAACATATAATATATAACATATAATATATAATATATATTATGTAATATATAATATATAATATATAATATATGATATATAATATATAATATATAATATATAATATATAATATATAATATATAATATATAATATGTAATATATAATAAATGGTATATAATATATATTGTATAAAATATAATACATAGTATATATAACATATGATATATAATATATGATATATATCATATGATACATAATATATAATATATAATATATAATATATAATATATAATATGCAATATATAATATATAATATATAATATATAATATAACATATATAATACATAATATATAATATATAATATATAATATATAATACATAATATATAATATATGATATATAATATATAATATATAATATATAATATATGATATATAATATATAATATATAATATATAATACATGATATATAATATAATATATAATATATAACATATAATATATAATATATAATATATAATATATAATATATAATATATTATATATAACATATAATATATAAATATATAATATATAATATATAATATATAATATATGATATATAATATATAAAATATAAATATAATATATAATATATAATATATAATATATAATATATAATATATAATATGTAATATATAACATATATTATATAATATATAATACATAATAATATATAATATATAATATATAATATAATATATAATATATAATATATATATATATATACATATATATATATAATATATAATATACAATATATAATGTATACGATGTATAATATACAATATATAATATATAATATATAATATATAATATATACAATATATAATGTATAATATATAATATATAATATAAAATATATAATATGTAATATATAATATGTAATATATAATATGTAATATATAATATGTAATATATAATATGTAATATGTAATATGTAATATATAATATGTAACAAATAATATATAATATATAATATATAATATATGATATATAATATATAATATATAATATATAATATATATTATATATCATATGATATAAGATGTATAATATACAATATATAATATATAATATATAATATATAATATATAATATGTAATATATAATATATAATATATAATATATAGTATATAGTATATAATATGTAATATATAATATACTTCCACGTAGTGCTCCTTGGGTAACGCTAACGACAGCGGTAGACCACGACAGGCCTAGCTAGCCGGTGGCCTTACTATACAGCTCAAGTAACACAGATGATGCCTCGGACTGGATGGACCACACGGCAACAATCACGAAATGACACTGGACCTTCTTTAAGGAATACACAAATAGCAACCATCAATGCCACTACAATGACCAGTGGCAGCCACAAGGAAAGCGTCCAACAGGAAGACCCAGGAAGAGATGGAGAGACGGTACAAGCCATAGAGTCAAGAGGAAGAACTATGGAAGAGGTGGAGAGTGTGCAGCTGTATGCTGATAGGGACTTGTGGAGGGACTTCGTGAGGCATCATCGCTGACAGGGCATCGCCCTACCTGGTGTATGGTGAGAAGGTGAGATATAATATATAATATATAATATACAATATATAATATATAAAATGTAATATATACTAATATATACTTATATATAATATATGCTCATATATAATATATGCTAATATATAGTATATAATATTTAATATATAATACATGATATATAATATATAATAATATATGATATATAATATATAATACATGATACATAATATATAATATATAATATATGATATATATATCTAATATATGATATATAATATATAACATATGATAATATATAATATATAATATATAATATATAATATATAATATATAATATATAATATATATAATAAATAATATATAATATATATAATATATAATATATAATATATAATATATAATATATAATATATAATATATAATATATAATATATAATATATAATATATAATATGTGATATATAATATATAATATATGATATGTAATTTGTTATATATAATATATAATATATAATGTATTTTAAATTTTAGGCTGTTGTTATGACGTAGGATAGTGCAATCTGAGAAAGGTAAGATAAAATTTTCCTCAATTTCTAAAGTAAATTTAATAGAATCAAATTAATTACCCTAAACAATTCCTTAGTATTGCTTACAATTTTGCAATGAAGTCCTTAGCCAAAATGACGTTTTGTTTATCATAATATTTTAATTTTGCCATTTCAAGAAAATTTGTTGTGTTATAAAATTATTTAAAAAAATTAACGTAAAGGTAGTTTTTAAAAATTATAGTGCAGTAAAACATATATTCATCAATAATAGTATTAAAGTTAAGAAAGTATGCATTTATAAATTTCCTTGCAAACGTGTAGGTCAAAATACCAAATCATTAAACATTAGAACTGAACAACATAAGAAAAATGTTAGGGATGTCAATAATTCCAGTGGAATCTTCAAGCATATTGAATTGAGTAATCATCCTGTTGATTTTGGTAATGCCCATGCAATCTATGACACTAACAATATAATAGTAAGAAACTTAATGGAGTGTAGTTTGATCCATACCACCAGTGATCAAAATACCAACTTACACAATGGCTTATATAAACTTGACAATTTCATCTGTCGAGAAATAAGCAAAAGAATAACAGGTAGAATGTAACCCTGCGAGTGTGACCTAAAGTCGCCCCTCCCTCATTAGTGGGACGCATTGACCCTTGTGACCTGACCTACCGCCTTCCAGGGGTTAAATGTCCTCTACCCTTATGAAAACTGTACTTTTTCCTTTTTCATATATATATAATCTATGTATTTCTATTAAAATATGTAGTTTTTGCAGTGAAGATGCAATATACGAAAGCGCTCTGCTTCGTTAGTTTCTTTTCCAAGTGATCTACTTTGCATAAGTGAACACACGTACCCGTGTTCTTATTAGCATATACATATACATATATATATACATATACATATACATATACATATACATATACATATACATATACATATACATATACATATACATATACATATACATATACATATACATGTACATATACATATACATATACATATACATATACATATACATATACGTATACTTATACGTATACATATACATATACATATACATATACATATACATATACATATACATATACATATACATATACATATGCATATGCATATACATATACATATACATATACATATACATATACATATACATATACATATACATATACATATACATATACATATACATATACATATACATATACATAAATATATACATATACATATACATATACATATACATATACATATATATATACATATACATATACATATACATATACATATACATATACATATACATATACATATACATATACATATACATATACATATACATATACATATACAAATACATATGCATATACATATACATATACATATACATATACATATACATATACATATACATATACATATACATATACATATACATATACATATACATATACATATACATATACATATGCATATACATATACATATACATATACATATTCATATACATGTACATGTACATATACAGACACATATACAAATACATACACATATACATATACATATACATATACATATACATATACATATACATATACATATACATATACATATACATATACATATACATATACATATACATATACATATATATATTAATATATACAAATGTACAGGCATACACATATATACATACAGATATACACTTATATGTGTGTATTTGTGTGTGTGTTGCCTTTTTTCTTTCCATATTTCTTTTATTATTATTATTATATATATATATATATATATATATATATATACTGTATATATATATATATATTATCGTGAAAAAAAAACTAATTTTGGTTCACGAAAGGTCACCGATCGACTGAAATCGTATCAGACCTAAATCCATCACTTCAGCTAAAAACAAGTAAATAAATAAATAAAACTATTAAAAAATTAATAAACAAATAAAAAAATATATTTTGCTTTCAGAGAGAATACTCATGAAACACCTCACCATGGTGAACGACTTCAAAATAAAACTCCCTTTGAAAGGAAAATCACATCTGGGATATCCTTTGGGGTCTATGTCTCCAAATGAACCTTTAATTCCGTTCCCCTTTAGGAAATCACCCACAAGAGAACTCTCCATCTCACCCCACTTTGCTACCTCATTTCTCCAAATCTTCCCAATTCTCAAACTCATGCAAACCAAAGATACCCAATCCCCCACCCCCTCACACCACAGCCACCTCAGCGTCACGCCTAATAAAAAAGGAAAATCAAATTAAGCAAAATATTTGAAATGTTCGCTGGTAACGGTGAGGAAGGGGCCATACGTTTAGAGAGATGGGCAGGAGGAGGAGGAGGAGGAGGAGGAGGAGGAGTGAGGATGTGGTAAGCGGAATGGGGGCAAGAAAGGTGAGAAAGAACGAGAGAGAGAGAGAGCGAGGGAAAGAGAGAGGGAGAGAGAGGAATGAGGTAAGAGTTGGCCGTAAGAAAAGGACCAAAGGTATAAAGAGAAGGTGGAGAAGGAGAGAGAAAGGGGGGAGAGAGAGATTGAGAGATATGGAGAGAGAGAAAGAGAGAGAGAGAGAGAGAGAGAGAGAGAGAGAGAGAGAGAGAGAGAGAGAGAGAGAGAGAGAGAGAGAGAGAGAGAGAAATGAGGAAAGAAAAATAGTGAGTTAACCGTGAAAAAGGGACAAGAAGGACTAGAGAGAATGTGGAAAGGGGAGAAAGTATGAAGATGTAGATGTGAGAAAGAAAAAAAAAGTTGAGAAAAAATGAGGTAATGTAAAAGTAAGTGAAACTGATGATAGCAACGGAGATGACAAGTATGAGTCAGGAGATTGCGAATAAAAGGGATATGAGAAAGATAAGGAGGAGATTTGCCAACGAAGAGGAGAGGAGGAGAGAGGAAGGGAAGGAACAGGAGAGGAGGGTGGAAAACACTGAGAAGAATTTAGTGATTAGACAAGTCAAAAAGGAATAAAAAACACCATTAAGAAAAGAGAGGAAAGGAAAAGAGGAGAAAATGATAGGAAGAAAATAGTAAAAGCCTAATAAACAGATGATAATTTACACAAAGGCGATACCTTGATCTAGATAATATACATATTCACAACTAATTAGCTCTATAATCACTTTAGTTCGGAAACCGAAACAGAAC
>NC_134819.1:38016839-38037202 GCF_046742065.1 Oratosquilla oratoria | reverse complement strand
AGATAGATAGATATTTAATAATCTTTAAAAAGTGTTCATTCCTTGCTAACAACCATCAGAAAAAAAAAACCGATTACATCAGGGACGGATGAATCCTGTCAATAATCATGTGATATAGCCATTCATCTGTCACGCCGTCACTCACGCGGAAAATTACGTCATAAAACAAATCATACATTACGTCAAAGATTAAGCCCTGCATCTTATGAATGACGTCACAGACTTTCCAGAGTCGCAGATTTCGTAAATGAAACGTCATGAGACACAACCATATATGGCACAATTATCATAAATTGTGTCATACATCGTGTGTCGTCACAAATCACGTCACCGATTACGTCATAAATCACGTATATGACGTAATAAATCCACACCCAGCGGATCATCATCCACCAACCGTGAGACCGGAATCCTCATCTCTTATGTCGAAGCAAACATACAGTCGCCCTATTAAGTTCAGTCACATCTTTACAAAATGCTTCGTTCAAGCAATGCAAAAAATTAAGTTGCTGTCCGAAGATTTTTGAAAATTGCTAGTTTATTATGATTTTATAATTCCTAAAACAGTAACAAGCATGTAATCGCCCATTAAATTTCGTCAAAAATTGTCAAAATATTTCGTTCGTGCAATGCGAAAAATGCAATTGATAACCGAAGCTTGTTGAAAATTGCCACATATCTTTTTATTGACTTTATCATTCCTAACGTTATACAAGCATACCGTCGCCCTACTAAATTATGTCACAGCTTTTCAGAATATTTCACTCACGTAATGCAAAAATTTTTGTTCCTGACCGAAGCTTTTATGAAAAATGTAACAAATCCTTTTTATAGTGAGTTTATCATACCTAACTCGGTAACAAGCATACAGTCGCCCTGTGAATTGTTGTCATATGTTTCAGAATTCTTAGTTCATGATATGCGAAAAAGGCAGTTGCTGACCGAAGCTTTTAGAAAATAGTGACTGTACTTTCTTATTATGAGTTTATATTTTGAACAGAAGACTGAACTTTTCTGAAATGAACTTCCTCCATCTGAAGACAACTTTTTATTGAACAAAAACAAACGTTGACGTGCAGAACAGAATTGATGTATATCACTTTTCATGTAAAGACAACAGGTTAGGAGTCTCAGTAATGAATTTAAATTGGAAAATGTTTTGATTTAAGAAGAAAATAAGCAAGAACTGGTTTACCTATAGAGTGGTTAACGAATAGAATAGACTTAGTAACCATGTAGTGAGCGCTTAAACTGTCGGTTGTTTTAAGAGAAAGTTAGATTGCTTCATGGATAGGGATGACAGGTGGTTATGGACATGGAACTACCTAGTATAGGTCTTATAGTCTCTTGCAATCTCCTTCATTCTTATGTTCTCAATTTTATTTCAATTCCTTGAAGCAGATATTCCTTCCTTATGAAAATTAAATCCCCTGACGATGACCAGAAAGGAATATCTAAAGTCAGTCACCGGTTTAATTGATAATCGTATGCTCTACGTGTTCTCACGCCACTAAATTGTCTAACGCTAAATCACGTTAAACTAAATCACGGTTCGCTAAATTAATTCACCACTAAATCTCACCATAGTAATTGACGTCTACTTCTCTCCCCCCCCTCCCGATCCCTCCCTTTTACCTATAGATGAGAAGACAAGGCGGGATAGTCTTTCTTCTTTATTCAAATCAGTGGTTTTCAATTTTTTCACTAAATTCCCCTTTTCATGAATCCACAACATTCATGTGACCCTTTTCATTCTTCTTCCAAATCCCACCCTTCCAAAAAAGGCAAATGGTGATAATGATAATAATGATGATGATAATAATGGTACATACATACATATACCAAGGCTTTTTCCCCCTTCCAAGGGAGGTAGCCAAAAAGGGAAAGGCATAAAAACACTCCCACCCATTTCATCCCTACATACACTCCACACCCCTCCCACCCCTCCCTCATCTGAAGCACCTCCTGGATGACGGGTCATCCCTGCACCCTGCCCACCGCCCTGGGTCAGATAGCAGTGTCGCAAGACACAGCACATCCACAGCAAGGCCGCTTCATCCAATCGGCGTCCCCCCCCTCTCCGTCCCCCCTTGCATAATAATGGTAATAGTATTAATGATAAATAATAAAAATAATAATAATAATAATAATAACAATAATATAATAATAATAATAATAATAATTAATAATAATAATAATAATAATAATAATAATAATAATAAATAATAATAATAATAATAATAATAATAATAAAATAAATATAATAACAATAATAATAATAATAATAATAATAATAATAATAATAATAATAATATAATTATAATAATAATAATAATAATAATAATAATAATAATAATAATAATAAAGATAACAATAATGATATGATAAATGATAATAATAATAATAATAATAATAATCAATAATAATAATAATAATAATAATAATAATAATAATAATAACAATAATAATAATAATACTAATAATACTAATAATAATAATAGTAATAATATAATAATAATAACAATAATAATAAATAATACTAATGATATATAATGATATTAATAATACTAATAATAAAAATAATAATAATAATATAATAATAATAATAATGATAAATAATATAATAATAAATAATAATAATAATATAATAATAATAATAATAGTAATGATAAACATTATTACTAATAATAATAATAATAATAATTATAATAATATATAATAATAAATAATAAAAATAAAAATTAATAATAATAATAAATTGATGATGATGATTGATGATGATGATGATTGATGATGTGATGATGATGATGATGATGATGACTGATGATGCTGATGATGATGATGATATATGATTGATGATGATGTCTTCCAGATTATAATAATATATCTTCATAATAATAATAATAACTCTGATAATAATAATAGTAATAATAATAATAAAACAAAATACTAATAATAATATATAATACCCATAATAATAAATAAAAACCACAACCACCCCAATCAAAATAACCCCCCCACCAAACAACACCACCCACACCCCAATAATAATAAACCCATCCTAATAATAACCACCAATAATCACCACCAATAATACCCCAAATCACCCCACCCCCCCCCACCCCCAAATCCCACCACCCCACCTCCCCCCAAACCCCCCACCCCCCCAACCCCCCAAAAAACCCCACCACACCACCCCACCACATACACCCCCCACCCACCCACCACCCCACCCCCCACCAACCCCCCACCCCCCCCCCCCACCACCACATAAACCCAAAAACACCAAAACACCATAACACACCACACACCACCACACACACCCCCCCCCACCCCCCACCACCACCCACCACCCCCCAACCACCCCCCCCACCCCCAAACACCCCCACCACAACCTCCACCCCACCCACCCCCCCACCCCCCACCACCCCCCCCCCCACCACCCCCCACCACCCACCCCCCACCCCCCCCCCCCATAATACCCCAACCCCCACCCCCCCACCACCCCCCCCCCCCCCACCCCACCACCACACCACCCCCCACCCCCCCCCCCCCCCCCCCCCCCCCCCCCCCCCCCCCCCCCCCCCACCACACCCCACACCCCCCCCACACCCACCCCACCCCCCACCCACCCCACCACCCCCCCCCCCCCCCACCCCCCCCCCCCCCCCCCCCCCCACAACCCCCCCCCCCCACCCCACCCCCCACCACCACACCCCCCACCCCCCCAAAACCCCCCACCCCCCCCCCCCATACCCCCCCCCCCCCCACCCCCCCCCCCCCACCCCCCATAAAACAACCCCACCCCACCACCCCCACCACCACCCCCCCCCCCCATACCACCCCACACAACCCCACCACCCCCCCCCACCACACCTCCACAACCCCCCCCCCACCCCCCCCCACATAAACCCCCCCCCCCCCCCCACCCCCCCCCCCCCCCCCACACCACCACACCCCCATCCCCCCCCACCCCCTCCCCCCCCACCCCCACCCCCCCCAAACCACCCCACAATACCCCCCACCAAAAAACACCCCCCCCCCCCCCCCCACCACCAACACCACCACCTAACCACCCCACCCTCCCCCCATACTAAAATACAAAAACTCACACCTAACCCCCCCTAACCCCCACCACACCACAACCCATACCACCCACCCCCCACCACCCCCCCCCCACCAACACCCCCACCCCAAACACCACCCCAAACCCAAACCCCCCCCAATACCCCCCCCCAATAATATAATAACCCCCCCACCCCCCCACCACCCCCCCACATACCCCACCCACCACCACCCCCCCTCCCACCCACCCACACCCCCACCCCACCCCCCACCCCCCCACAATCCCATAACACCCCCAAAACCCCCCCCCCACCCCACCACCCCCACCCCCCACCCCCCCCCCCCCCCCCCCACCCCCCCCCCCCCCCCCCCCACCACCCCCACCCCACCCCCCCCCCCCCCCCCCCCCCCCCCACCCCCCCCCACCCCCCCCCCCCCCCCCCCCCCCCCCCCCCCACCCCCCCCCCCCCCCCCCCCCCCCCCCCCACCCCCCCCCCCCCCCCCCCCCCCCCCCCCCCCCCCCCCCCCCCCCACCCCCCCCCCCCCCACCCCCCCCCCCCCCCCCCCCCCCCCCCCCCCACCCCCCCCCACCCCCCCCCCCCCCCCCCCCCCCCCCACCCCCCCCCCCCCCCCCCCCCCCCCCCCCCCCCCCCCCCCCCCCACCCCCCCCCCCCCCCCCCACCCCCCCCCCCCCCCCCCCACCCCCCCCCCCCCCCCCCCCCCCCCCCCCCCCCCCCCCCCCCCCCCCCCCCCCCCCCCCCCCCCACCCCCCCCCCCCCCCCCCCCCCCCCCCCCCCACCCCCCCCCCACCACCCCCCCCCCCCCCCCCCCCCCCACCCCCCCCCCCCCCCCCCCACCCCCCCCCCCCCCCCCCCACCCCCACCTCCCCCCCCCCACCACCACCCCCCACCACCCCCACCACCCCCACCCCCCCACCCCCCCCACCCCACCCCCCCCCCACCCCCCCCCCCCACCCCCCCCCCCCCCCCCCCCCCCCCCCCCCCCCCCCCCCCCCCCCCCCCCCCCCCCCCCCCCCCCCCCCCCCCCCCCCCCCCCCCCCCCCCCCCCCCCCCCCCCCCCCCCCCCCCCCCCCCCCCCCCCCCCCCCCCCCCCCCCCGGCGCCCCCCCCCCCCCCCCCACCCCCCCCCCCCCCCCCCCCCCCCCCCCCCCCCCCCCCCCCCCCCCCCCCCCCCCCCCCCCCCCCCCCCCCCCCCCCCCCCCCCCCCCCCCCCCCCCCCCCCCCCCCCCCCCCCCCCCCCCCCCCCCCCCCCCCCCCCCCCCCACCCCCCCCCCCCCCCCCCCCCCCCCCCCCCCCCCCCCCCCCCCCCCCCCCCCCCCCCCCCCCCCCCCCCCCCCCCCCCCCCCCCCCCCCCACCCCCCCCCCCCCCCCCCCCCCCCCCCCCCCCCCCCCCCCCCCCCCCCCCCCCCCCCCCCCCCCCCCCCCCCCCCCCCCCCCCCACCCCCCCCCCCCCCCCCCCCCCCCCCCTCCCCCCCCCCCCCCCCCCCCTCCCCCCCCCCCCCCCCCCCCCCCCCCCCCCCCCCCCCCCCCCCCCCCCCCCCCCCCCCCCCCCCCCCCCCCCCCCCCCCCCCCCCCCCCCCCCCCCCCCCCCCCCCCCCCCCCCCCCCCCCCCCCCCCCCCCCCCCCCCCCCCCCCCCCCCCCCCCCCCCCCCCCCCACCCCCCCCCCCCCCCCCCCCCCCCCCCCCCCACCCCCCCACCCCCCACCACCCCCACCCCACCCACCAACCCCACCACCCCCCCCCCCACCCCCCACACCACCACCCCCCCCCCCAACCCCCCCCCCCCCACCCCACCACCCCCCCCCCCTCCACCCCCCAACCCCACCCCCCACCCCACCCACCACACCCCCCACCCCAAAAAAACCATAATAAAAAACCTTAATAATAAAACCAACACTAATAAAAAACCCCCATAAAAACCCCAATAAAATAAACACCCCATAATAATACCAATACCACCCACACCCCAAACAAAACCCAACCACCACCACCACCACCACCAATAAAACCACCTAAAATAACCACCCCACCACCTCCTAAAATAAAAAAATCCATATAAAATAATAATATAATAATAATAATAAATAATATTAATACATATTTTAATATCTTAATAATATAAATTTAATGAGTATGAACAATAATACCACGTCTGAATTAGTAAAAATAATCCTAATGAGGTGCAATTTTATTTAATATGTTTAAACATTTTCACTATTAAAATACTACATGTCGAACACAATAAATATCTATAATCGCATAAATCACATATAAATATATGTTACTAATATGTGTGCATTTATAATAATCTAATAATTATTATAATCTGCCAGTAACCTTATACCCAGCTCATAATCTTTATGACTGTATCTAAATATATAAATAAAATTATTTAATATTATGCTGGTAATATACAATGTCTACATGTGGTTCTCGTTGCATTTCTAGCCAATTCGTCAGCCATTTCATTCAAGTGGATTATGTGAGGGTATCCATATAAATCGTACATGACAATTCCTTTCTTGTAATCCTATAACAATCTGTTTTACATGCGTTTATCACATGGTTGTCATTTTGTTTACTTCGAAGAGCTTCCAAGAGCTTCTACTCATGTCTAAGGGCAGCAGCTATAGTCAGTTCTTTGATTCTGTACTCAATACTGGGTAGATTCAGCTCCATTCTCATAATATCAATTCTAACGTTTCTTTGGCAACCCAATATATATCCTCATTGCTTCGTTTTGAATGACTTCAAGCTTATGTATTTGTTTTTTTACTGTACATTAGTAGAACTGGTGCCGCATAGTCAATCAGTGAACGAATTGTGCTAATGTATACCGCTCTTAGGACAAGGGATTCCTGCTCCGTTATCCCTTCCATGCCAGAAGCCTTTAAAGGTCTTAAGCGCCCTTTGCAGGAATTTCTTAAGCTGTTTATTTCGCGGGGGGGGGGGGGGGCACTTTGCTGTGTGATGTGTATCCTGTATACATTCCTAAGTATTTGTATATACATCAACTTTTTCTAAATATAGTTTGGTTCAAAACTAAGTTAAACTGCTTATTATTCCGTTATTTGGATTTTGGTTTTCTCATTGACAGATTACTAGACCCATCTTACAACAAAGTGCGCCAAGGTCCAAGGTCATTTAGGTGCTTCTTGCAGTATTCTCATATCCTTTGCATTGCATTAAGATGTCATCTGCATTATATGATAACCTGAGTGCCGCTGGGAAACTCATGTTTTGCAATGACGTTCATTAATACATTAAACAGAGTAGGACTCAAAACACCACCTTGTGGAGTTCCCAATTCAAGCTCTCTTTCTATAGAATATGACCCTTGTAACACACCCTTGCCTTTCTATCACTCAATAGTTTTGTATCCATTTTTTTTTTTTATTATTACACATTAGCGTCATACAGTGGGGGAGGTTTTCATAATGAATGTAGGAAGGCAACTGGTATGCACATGCTTACACACGTACACATACACTTATATACACATACAAATACATGACATTGCAGGTAAAATATAGGACACCAGTATTGTACATTCATTCAAAAGGGAAGTAAGATTGAGATGTCACGCAGGGCATCAGGTATTATGAGAACCCACCAAAGCGGGGGTAACGGACAAGTACTTCATCTACTCTATTTCGTGATAGGAGATGACGACAGATGGCATCTAATGGTAGTCCCTGGGGTATTATATGTCTTGCAGTGGGGCACGCTAGGCAGTAGTGCTCGATGGTGTTGGCTAGTGGAGCGTGGCATAGGCGACATTCTGTGAATACAGGCTCGCCCTCCACCCCGGCGACCTGCCACGGTGGACGGTAGCCTAGCCGCAGTCGGGCTGAGACAACATTGTGACGACGAACCATAAGTCCCCTGAGGCGGTACGTGTATTTGTGGCGGCATACGGATTCGTAACGGGTGATGGTGACACTGAAGGATCTCTCGGTGTCCCGTCGACGTTGCTCGGGTAGAAGTGCAGAGGAGCGGACCCTGTTGAGGTAACATGGCAGGGAGAGAGGTCGTTCATCACCACGACGGGGGAATCGGCAGGCTTACTTTGCTAGGCGGTCTACTTTGGTGTTATGGTGTAAACCTACATGAGATGGAATCCAAATAAATTTAATGCAGAGATTACGGATAGTCAGTAGGGATAGAAAGGAAAGGATTTGTTGTACAACAGAATGGTGAGTGGGATGAATGGTGGAGAGGGATTGCAGTGCAGGCTTAGAGTCACATATAATGACAGCATTAACTCCTCTTTGACAAACAAGACTGATAGCATCTAAGATGGCGTATAGTTCTCACAACGTGGAGCTGGAGTGATCTCTGAGTCGACGGCCGACCCAGCTCTCAGGAGGCGGTGGTAGGTCAGGTGAGAAGACTGCTCCACCAGCTGCACCATCTGATTGTAGTGATCCGTCAGTGTAGAGGCGATGCGGAGCAGTGATGGAGGATGTTACCTGGGTAACATGTTCCAAAGCCAGCTGTAGTTGTAGAGGAGGTGGGTCACATTTTGCTGTAGGAGTGAAGCTAACCACAGGCGATGGTAGCGCCCACGGGGGAGGGCCTGAGGGTATGTCAGCTACTGGTACTTGTAAATCTAGGCTGAGAATGAAGGAGGAGATAGACTTTATAAGACGGCGACCGGGGGGCATGAGGGGGGGGGGGACGGGCGGAGCGGGGCTGAGAGAAGCTCTGATCAGTGCTGTGAAGTGCGGTGAGAGGTGGGGGAAGTGTATCCACTTAACTGTGAGGCAGGTGACGTTAGAATAAATCCTCTCAACTAGGGATGGAAGCCGTAATTCCTGTTGCATGTTGACAATTCTGGTAGTCATTGGGCAACCAAGAATGATTCTCATGGCTTTACTCTGAAAAATCTCCAGTGGCTCTAAAGCAGATCGAGGAAGTTGAATTAAGGCAGGGGAGAGGTAATCAACAACAGAGCGTATAAAAGTAATATAGACAGTTCTAGCCACGGGGATGGAGATACCGGAAGAGTTGTTGGTGAGTCACTGGAGAGGCTGGAGCCGACGTTGGAGACGATCTAGCAGTTCACGAATTACGGGATGGGATTGACGCCGGGCAGGAAGAGTTTCTGAGATTCGTACTGGTGCACCAAGGTAGCAGTACTGGGAGCTTAGTGGGATGATGCAGTCTCCAATCATGAACTCTGGCAACGTGGCAGGAGGGCGGTAGGAGAAAACTCTGCTCTTCTGTGGGGAAGCAACAAGGCCACAGTTAGCAGAAGCCTGGGAGAGAGAAGTAAGAAAGAGTTGTAGGTGTGTTGGGGAAGTAGAGTGAATACATAGATCATCTGCATAGCGGGAAATTGTGACCTCAGGAATAGTGGGCAAAGACGTGAGGAGACGATGCATTAGTATATTAAAGGGAAATGGACTTAGTACCCCTCCTTGAGGAGTGCCGAGATGAAAATCCCGTGAGGAGCTGTAGGTCCCGCTGAAGAAGACACGGAAGGTTCGGTTACTGAGGTAGCCCTTAATCCATCGTAACAATTTACCCTTAATTCCAAAGTCAATTAATTGATCTAAAATAACGTCTCGGTTAGCTATATCAAATGCACTTTTTAGATCTACAAATGACACAACACTGTCACGGGAGAGGCGAGAATACAAGTCGACGAGGCAGTGATGGGTGCTGCGTTGGGGTAGAAAGCCGAAGAGACGTGGAGAAAGGCGATCTTGTAGTTGGTACATCAGTCGGGTGAGCAAGATTCTTTCCATTACTTTGCAGAAGCAGGATGTAAGGGAGATGGGCCTGAAATCTGCTGTGCCGGGCTTGGGTATGGGAATTATTGTACTCGTGGTCTAGGCATGTGGGATATATCCATCTCGTAGACACATATTGTAGAGGCGAAGGAGGGGGTTACCGGGTATACGGTGCAGTAAACGTAGCACATTGTAGGTAATTCCATCATCCCCAGGACGTGGCTTTACCTCTCAAGAGAGCACGTCGTAGTTCATCTTCAATGATCGGTATATTTTCTTCATCATCCTCTTGCAGCAGAGCATGTACTAGGCGGAGTCCACGAGCAAAAGCACCGGAGGATAGGGCATCTTGGACGGGGTTAGGTAGGTTGGCAGGGTTGGACTGGTTTGACCACGTGTCGATGAGCTGTTCGGCAAATACGGTGGGAGAATGATGACGGGCAGTAGCAGGAGTCTTCTTAATTACTCTGCGAATAAGGTGCCACATGGAGGTTATACTAGTTTGGTGATTAATTCTGTCCGTGAATCTCTTCCAGGAGTCAGTACTTACACATTCTAGGAGGATTGTTAAATCGTCTCTGGATTGCTGGTATCGATGAAGTAGTTCAGGAGATGGGTTAGTTTGGAACATGAGTCCAACGCGTTCCGCTTCTTTCTGTGCGTCCTGAAGTCGGGTGTCTAGGTACCACGAGTGAGGATGAGGGCGACGTTGGAAGTGGGGTCGTGATACGTAAAGCCTGTAAAAGTTTTGGGTGGCGGAGACAAGGCTGGTGTATAAATGGTCAGGGGAGGAACAGTCTAAGGTAAGTAGTATGCAGGTCATGTATGAAATGTACGTTGGGCAGTATTTGGGGGGTATGGTGAGGCGTAGGCGTGTGATAGGGGGTGTAGGTATGGTAGGAAGAGAATAGTGGAAGAGAAGAGTAATATGGTCCGAGAATAATGTAGGTACTGAGGAGCACTGGATACGGGATGATACCAAGCCAGAGGTGAGGACGTGGTCCAGGGTGCCTCCTCGGGAGTGTGTGACGCCACCTGTGTCCCAGCGGGTCAGATGATGTTGTCGGATGAAGGATAGCAGGTGAACACCAGGGCGGTTAGTGGTGCCAGGACGATCCCCCAATGCAGGATGTCGAGCATTTAAAATCCCTGCGTATATTATACCTTTTATCGTAGGTGGTGGAAGAGTGGTTGGACGAAGGCGTGCGGGAGCAGAGTAGATATTGCAGAGCTGCAGGATTCCGCCCCCAATTTCTATCTCGAAGAGTTGGAATGTTACGTCATGGTTTGTAGAGGAGCGCAGAAGACGGTGTATCAGTGTATTGTGTATGTATGTTAGAAGACCGTTTCGTATCGTATGAATATAGGGGATATATCCGGGAAGGGAGGGTGCCTGTGGTGCAGTGTTGGGCCGGTTTGGAAACGCCTCCTGGAGAAAAATGACACAAGGGTGATGTGTCTGTACATATGCCTTCAATTGTGTGTACTTTTTGTGGTTGGTGATACCATTGATGTTCCATGAAAGGAGGTCTAGGTGAATGTTAGTTATGAGCGTTGCGTTTGCTGGTAGGAGACCGGAGTGGGGAGGTGGATGGACGATTCGAGGAAGACTGGCTAGTACTGGGTTGTAACTTACAGAGTTTGTCGAGACGAGTTGCAATTGATTCCATTCTCTCGGCAAGCATGGAGATGGAGGAGACGAGGGTTTGTTGGGATTCCGCCAGTGTGGAGAGTCTGGTGGCAGTAGTAGTTTGGGCCGAGACAAGGCTGTCAATTCTGGTGTCAATTGAGGCAAAGCGGTCTTTGAGTGCTGCACATTGCGCCTGAAGGGCTGCAACGGCCTTACGGAGGGCAGCGTCTTGCTGAGGGGGGGTGGGAGCAGAGAGAACAGTCCGGGGGGGGAGGAGGTGGTGGGGCTGAGGTGGGACCACTGGTCTGGGTCTTGCGCCGAGTACAGCCGTGCCAGACGTTGACACCTGGCTGTAGACCTCGGGGGTACTTCCATTGTGATGGGTTTGGCTGTGGTGGAGGTTCAGAGGTGGAAGTAGTCATACATGGGGGCGGGGGCGCACTCCGGACGGGACATTCTCTGGATTCATGGGCGGTAGCACACCAGGCACACTTAGGGGAGGCGGAGCAGTGCCTGGAAATGTGACCGATACCCCAGCACCTGAAGCACTAGGGTCGGTCGTCACGGAGTCTTTGGACTTGACACGGGGGGAGGAGAGGGAGGAAGTCAAAAGCAATGGTGTCGGGGGTGTCTCAGGGAGGCTCCACACAATAACAATGCGGTTGATGGGGGTACCGGTCTGCATGAAGCGCCTGGCTGAGTGTAGGGCAAGCTTGTGATCCACGTCAATGGGATAGCGAGAAAGTAGGTATTAGGGGTACTTACGAGGTCTTTCGGGGGAGTCCTGAGGGAGAAGAGGCAGCGACATAAATTCATTTGTAGTAACTCGGTCCAGGATATCCCTGCATTATCTTCATATGTAGATGAATCGAGAGGTGAGTGCAGCCATCTTAACCTCGGCTGCATCCCGTTGCAGGTGGAAAGTCTTGGTGATAGTTGACAGCCAGTGGAGTTTAACTTCTGTGGACGAGTTCCCGCTAAAGGCCAACTTGACATATTTGTCTCGGGGAGCAAATGCTGGAAGGGCAGGCGAGGGTCGAGTGGGGGTAACGGGAGTAGTACTATGATTAGGCAGGGTAGGGTGAGTAGGAGCCTTATTACACTCACTTGAGGTTCCCTTGATTGTTTTGGCAGCAGGCGGTTGACATTCTACTGCGGCGAAGGTAGAGGTGTCTTCGGCCCGCCGTTTGGTACAGGAGAGCGATGTAGACTAGTAGGTATCATGCTGGGTGGTTGTTGGAGGGTGATGGGGAGTGGAGGTAGGACGAGGCAGGTCGGGCCAGTGGTTGACGCTAATGTCGTCATCAGTCTCGGATATCATTAAGTCCTGCTCTAAGCAAGACGCCGCTTCCAACCCCGAGTATTCCATCGAGAAGGGAGGGCCTTGATAGGAAAGTAGGCTGATTTACTAACGCGCAGTAGTTTGTAGCACTGTAACACAACTTGAGACAGCCGGTACGAGTCGTTGGCGACGAGCACTGGATTCAAGTAGTTGACGGCGATAGTTTCGCACCTTCAGGTGTAGGTCCGCATTCGACGATAGCCAAGCACAGAATATCCATTTAAGTAGTTTCCCAGTGACTACCAAGTTCATAAGTTCTTCTAGTATCACCTCTTTATTTGCCCGGTCAAATGCTTCTTTTATATCTATGAATGCTCTGCAGGTAGCCTTAGGATTATTTAAGCAGTTCATTACACAGTCAGCAGTGCTTTTTCCTTGTATGAAACCATACAGGTTTGGCGATAGTAAACTTTCAATCTTGTGTAACAATCTGTTTAGTATTACCCTTTCCATAGTTTTACAGAAGCAGGACGTCATAGATATTGGACGAAAGTCGCCATTGTTCTTTGGAACCGGTACAATTATAGCATTTTTCCATTCCTGTGGTAAATAACCCGTTTCATATGACATATTGATCAGATCTAATAGCAGTCCATTCTTGATTCTAGCCAAGCAATTAACGATATCATAGGTTATTCCATCATTTCCTGGTGCTGTTGATTTTCCATATTTTAGAGCATTAAGTAATTCTTCGTGTGTTATAGGTACACACGTATCAGCGGGTAGTGTAATCTGACACTGTACAATATCTTTTCTAAAGCTGCTCCTTTCTTTTAACGAGGTCTGCACTTCTGCTGATAGTTCATTTAGACTAGTAGATTTAGACCATTTCATGATGAGTTCATTAGCTTTCTCTTTAGCATCGGGGAAGGAACTTCTCTTACAATGAATTCCCCTAACTTTATTTACCTCTTTCCATATATCCCCTAGATTTTTTGCTTTGCCTATTTTTCATAAAAAAATCCATCCAATGTTTATTTCTCACTTCTTGTTTTCTGTACACATTTTCGCAGTTTCTACCAGTGCTGCTTTAATGCTCTCATTGTTTTGATTTGCACTCCAGTCTTTATGTGCTTTTTTAAGTAGTTTGTTCCATCCTTGAACAATCTTATCATTAGCATAATTATGTTTTCTTCTGCTCACCCCTTTAAGATTACATCTTGTTAGTACAGGATAGATAGCCTGCAATAGGTCCCGAAAAAAA
The DNA here is from genome assembly GCF_046742065.1 of Oratosquilla oratoria. Taxonomy (NCBI): domain Eukaryota; kingdom Metazoa; phylum Arthropoda; class Malacostraca; order Stomatopoda; family Squillidae; genus Oratosquilla; species Oratosquilla oratoria. The sequence continues at coordinate 38,023,204 of NC_134819.1, read as the reverse complement.
TCCATCTATATTTTAAATTTTATTCCCGGCATACTATTTTTGTAGTTGCCATTAGTTCGTTATCTTTGCTTTCTGGCAATTTGTACCTTTGTCTCTGTCCATTCCTCTGTATTCTATCAATTGACTCTATACATTCCTCTGTATTTTATCAATATGAATATTAACTCTCAAGGCAAAATGATCACTTACAAGGTTACTAACTTCATTAGCATTTGCTGAAAAAAACATATTGAAAAGCACAGCATAGTCTAACCTCCCTCCATGTAAGTGAGTAGGTTCATTATTACCCAGTATATTGATATCATCCAGTTCCTCTAAAAAGTGTAACCATTTTCGACCATTAACGTTGTTGGCACCCATCGTACCGAGTCGTTCATGTCTAGCATTGATATCACCAGCTAGTAAACATGCATCATTGAGTAAGCACTCTGGCATATCATCACTGTCAATTTTTTGTGGATGCACATACATGTTGACAATGTGTATTGTATTTCTTTCAGTATAGATCTTAACAATTAGAGCTTCTATTCCATTTCTTATATCATTGGATATCAATTCAGATGGTATGTCTTTTTTATGTATGTTAATAGACCTCTAATATTATTCTGTCTATCTGCTGCTAGGTAGTAGCTCTGATAATTTCGTAGTTTTAATATAGTATCACCCTCAGTACCTGTTTCCTGGAGAGCTATAACATCTATATTGTATAACACCTACTGACCATTTACACCATGAAACAAAAGTCCTCAAAGTCAAGGACCACCTCGACATGAGAGGCATACAAACACTTGCCGCAGCCACCACAAACACATCACACCCGCTACACTACATAGCAGAACACACACACACACACCAAGAAACATTAAAACAACACCCAAAGACCTGTATCACACACAGATACTCTCTTCTCTTCCTCCACAACCACCAAATACCAGCCTCCGGAAACATATTCATAATTTTATCACTCACCGCTCCATTAACACACTGAAAAACAAAACACTGCTGCATGCCAGACCCTCTGATATCCACCCTTCTAAATCCTCTCTCCCACGTAAGGACAGAGTCCACCTGGCCAGACTGCGGTGCGGCCACCACCCAGCACTTCTAAGCTACCAGAAGAGGCTGGATGACCGCATTGTGAACAGCTCCCCAGGATGTAACACTTCACCTCATACCATACAACACCTAATGGAACACAAGCATGCACGCAAACAACACAATATACACTCTATAAAGGATTTGTGGGAAAACCCAGTTTCGGCTGTGGCATTCCTTGGGGAGACGGGACTGCTCGGACAGACAGTCTATGGAACGACAACAACAACAACAACAACATCAGATAAGAATGTATATCAGTAGTTCTAGAGCGTAGACCATTCACATTCCAATTTAGGATATCTAAACTCTTAGCACCCATTATTTATTACCCCCATATACTTTTGTGTTTTCATTTATAAGAGCATCAATTATACATTTGATCTGTTTCAATATATTGTCATGCAATGTTTCAGGTATACTGGCCCACTTGAGTATTATTTCATCTCACATCAGATTTTCCATGACCCCATAATGAAGTTGCCCTAGTACTCTTTCCATCTACAGTATTTCTCACTTCACTAGTTTGATTTGTACCTTTGCTGTGTTTTTCATGTCGTTCAGTCATGGTCTTCTTATTTTCCTCTACCATCTTCCGCAGTGTGCGAATTTCCTGTTGTAGTTGTCGTACTAGGTCGACAAAATCCCGCAGTTCTCTTGGTACCTTAGCACTTTCAGGTATCATCGGAATGACACCCGATGTAGTTACGTTTCTATTCGTTGGCAATTTTCCAATTTGTTCCATTCTTTTCTTCCATGCGTTTTCGGGCGGCGGCGGTGGTGGTTCTTCAACTGGCCGCAGCTCTTTTTGTTTACTAGGTTGTTCATCCCCTGTACATTGGAGTTGCACTCTGCGCAGCTGTGGCCTCTTTTAGCATAGCGGCGTTATGTTCGCCAGAACAGTTGCAGCACTGCGAAGTAACACATTGCCCATTTTTTATTTTGCTACCACATTCCAGGGAATTATGTTTGCCTCCACAGTATCGACACCGAAAGTCACTCTGACATTTCCATGTCATATACCCCCACTTTGAACACTTGTGACACAACACTGGCTGATCTATAAATTTTGCTGCCTTTCTATATCCAATACCAGATATAAATACCTTTTCGGGTACATCTTCCTTCATAAGAGCAATCACTTCATTCTTTTTTTCACCTCTTACCTCACGACGTTTAGCCCAAACAAAGCGTTCATCTTCCAATAGGAAGTTAGATTCTAGTATAACAGGGTACATGAATACTATTGCTTTGGTGAGTTAGGGCCAGGTACTTTCATAATGACATTATTAAATCCTACGGTGGTTAGTATCTGCACTGCCTCATCTCCTTCCACAGTCAAGTACGTTCTGTTACGCCCTTCTTTGAGAAGTGGTTTGAATTGTTTGCACTCCCTTCCTAGTGTAGCGGCCCATAACAATTGTTCGTGAAACGTCAGCTGCGTATCACTTGGAAAGTACAATTTCTTCCTCTCTGTACTTACTTTGTTCGTCTGTTCCGCTCCTGTCACACTGAATTGCTGATCCTTTTCTTGCACTAAGGTTTCTTTTCTAGCACATAAATCAATATTCAGCTTCTTGTGCCGGGTATTTTCATTACCACTTCCGCTGTTTTTGTTGTGCTAATTGTCGTCACCTCTTGTTTCTCTTGTTGACTACCTCCTACCATTTCTTATCCGCTGCATCTACAGGTGTTGGCCATTGCATTTTCATGTCCGACTCGCTATCAGTTAGATGCAAGTCACGTTTCAAAAATGCTATTGCAGTTCTTTTTTCCTCTAAATTGTTTCCAAGTTCCTGACCACCACTCGCTCCAGCCATGTGAAAGGTGCGGGCCGCTATATCCAGCGATCGTCGTAACTGCTCGTTTGGTTACCAGGGACAGCTCGTTCGTAGCCACTATGCACTGTGTTGTAGCGACAGTTTCACACCTCCAGGTGTAGGTCCGTACTCGACGAGAGCTAAGCACGGAATGTTAGAGGTACGAGAAACACGAGGATTCATGATTACGCATTGTCTTTATTGTTCCTACCATTGTGCTAACTTGCAATGTAGCTGGCTGATAGTTCATGTCTGTCACTCCAAGTTTCTTCAATAAATTCTTAGTACAAAATGTAACAGAACTACCATTGCCAAGATAACATCTAGTGTTAACAACTTTACCATTCAATTCCCCTTGAACAGGGATGGCAGTGGTGTCTCGCACTGAATCTTTCAATTGACTAGCAAATACCTGAACTCGAGAATGATTAACCTAATTAGTTACCACTGCATTAGCTGTTGCTTCTTCACCTCCGTTTCTAGAATTCTCTTTCGACATATGCATAATTGTAAGATGTGAACCACCACATTGTTCACAAGTTCAAGCTACTCTACACTATGATGATTTAAGTCCTTTCCATAAACAACTGAAACAAAGTCCCAGACTGTACATCTTGTCTAATCTCTCTTCATAAGTTAACCCTCTTAATTGGGAACATACATCGATAACATGTCTTTCCTAACATAACCAATAAGAAAGTCTGGTTCTCTGTGTAACATTGACATGAACCTTCCTATTATTCAAATTAGTGCCTTTTTCGTGATTTAAATTTCTATTGGGATTCCATGTGCTGAAGTCTCCTCTCCTGTCTTTAGTTCTTTCCATTATACGTCTCCCGAATGTTGGATTATTAAGTATTCTTAGTTCTTTCTCCAGAAATTTGACAAGATCTTTAATATCCAGTAGCCTCCCGTTCTCAGTTATTTCGTCAGCTATTCTCCTCCATCTGTCCTGTAGATACCTGGGCAATTTCCCTACTAACTGACGTAAAGTCCTAGGATTCTGTAATTCCAAAAGTCCGCATTGTATACCGGACATAGCACATATGCATGTAGCTAATTCAACGGTGAATTCATCGAACATCTCAACATTCTCTCCCTTCATTTCAGGCCAAGCAAGAACTATCTATATGTGCCGAAGCTATTCGTTCTTTATTTCCATATCTCTTCTCTAACGCGCTTCTGGCTTTCTGATAACCCTCTCTTGGAGCTAAATGCAAACAGTCTCTAACTATTTTGTGCGGATTAACTTCGGTATACTGCTTAAGATACCGTAATTTATCCTTATCTGACACAAGTTTGCTATCAATTAACATGTCGAAATTTCTGATAAATTCAAAGTACTTATCGTATTCTCCACTAAATTTAGTAATTACATGAACAGGCATAGTGGTTTTGGTAATCATGTCTCTATTCATCTGTTGGTCACCTTTATCACAATTTGCACTTTGGCAATCACGAGGATTATCTACAAAATTAACATTTATAGTACTTTCCAATTGACTTAAAACCTTTAATTCTGCCTCAGCTGATTCTAATTCTATTTCTAAGTCAAGTCTATCTTGCTCTTGTTTTAATCTATGTAGTTCCTTTTCCAACTCCTGTTTCAATTTCAGCTTCGCAGTTTAATGTCTAAGCTCGCCCTCTTAGCCACTATTACTCCCCTATGACTTTCAATCTCACTTCCTACCGTTTGGGAAATACTATCTACTGATCTTACAGTCATGCCCATTGTTTCCTCAACTTCAGTCTCGTCAGAAACTAATATCTCCTTGGTCATATCTTTTAATTCCAACTCCTCGTCTATGATAAACTTTTGTATCTTCTCATAAGTTTTAGATACTTTCTTAACTGAAGAACAGTAGTTTTCTCCATCTTGCTTGACTTGAATGTTCACTAATTTACACAGTTCGATACTAGAATAGAAACTGGATAACTATGCAATGCTCAAATACAAGTTTCAAGTCCTATTACTCAGTTAAAACACTATCTTGTTGCAACCACATGTACAGAATCCATTATTCATACAGATAATTAATTGGCTACTCTGTACAACATTAAGAGTACAAACCTTTGGTAATAAACACATCACTTAATAAACTTGCAGAATTAAATATGTGTATACACCACATTAACCACATCACCACATTCCCATACACCATGCAGGCAGAGTCACAATCACCCAGACATGGTGGTGCCACACACATCCGGTCCGAGCCCCAGAGCGGCGCCAGCCGAATCAGCAATTTAGCTCAGCGCACGGAAGCGTTACTGACACACAGACACACAAACGCACGCCATAGATGCAGTCAATCGCCAACCCGGATTAACACACGGGAACACAATACTGTTCAACCCTTTCCCCCTGGATATATTATGTATGTACTATATTATGTTTGTAGTAATTATGAACCAAGAACAAACTTGTAAAGGGCCAAACAGCCTTACTAAAAATCTTGACAAGGTGACTGCGAGCACCTCAAAATTCAACAAACTCAGCATTTCCGCAACACTAAAACCGGACTGCACAGCTCCAGGAGCAGTCGGTGTGTGTCGTGCCCTAGATCAATTGTGTACAGTGTGTAACGTCCCCTAGTGACTAAATGTGTACAGTGTTTAACCAGATTGCCTCAATTTTTAATAAATAAGAAGAAAACTCCCATTTTGGAGTTTATCTCGCCCGCATTAAGTCCTCCCTATGTAACCCCCAACCCAAGAAGGTTACATATGATAACTTGGATATTATGATAAACTTTTGTATCCTACTCATAAGTTCTGGCTTATTGCTAGAAATCAATTGACCTTTAGATTTTAGATACTACCTTAACTGAAGATTTGTAGCTTTCTCTATCTTGCTTGACTTGAATGTTCACTACTAATTTACACAGTTCGATACTAGAATATAAACTGGATAACTATGCAATGCTCAAATACAAGTTTCAGGTCCTATTACTCAGTTAAAGCACTATCTTGTTGCAACCACATGTACAGAATCCATTATTCATACAGATAATTAATTGGCTACTCTATACAACATTAAGAGTACAAACCTTTGGTAATGAACACATCAATTAAACTTGCAGAATGAAATATGATAACTTGGATGTTCAAAACTGATTTGCATAAATCGATACTAAATAGAACTGGGATAACTATGCTTAGTTCAAATACAAGTTTCAAGTCCTATTACTTAGTCAAAGCACTATCTTGTTTCAACCACGTGTATCGAGTCCATGATTCATATAGATACTTAATTGTCTCACTGCACAACATTAAGAGTACAAACCATACTAATAAACACATCACTTTGTAAAGTTAAAGAATTAACAAGTTTGAAATACAATTCTATAAATATTCACTGTATCATATAACCAAATCTAGAATTCTCTTATCTACATACTTGGGAGCCCTTCCTGAACCAGTTACTATCTTGCCATATGGCTTCTTTTC
>NC_134819.1:37984339-38011839 GCF_046742065.1 Oratosquilla oratoria | reverse complement strand
TAGCATAATCTAACCTAATCTAATCTAACATAACCGACCCAACCTTACCAGTATAGTATGTAATTACAAACGTAATAAAGAGCTGGTAAAAAGCCTACGCCAGGAACCACTGAGTAGCTGCAGCCAAGGCTGTCACCTTTGCCTTATGTACTTTGGGGATTATTTGGGGCAGGCAACAGCCGCTGTTGGTAATCGAACAGGAGCGAGGGACTCGAACCCACAATCAAACGAATGCAAGATCAGCACACTTCCGGTGACTCCATCAGAGCAGTATTAATAACCTAAATGGAAATCTAATCACATTATATCATTATCCCAAAGCACGCATAGGAATATCTGAAATCGAATCAAATAATATAAAAGATAAATTTTATAGTTATACAAGCTGCGTCAACTTATCTCTTGCTATTCTCTCTTGGAGATTAGTGGGCCCTTGGAGGACCTATTATCCATTCATATCCGTTCTTCCAGATGAATAGCTTTTAACTTTTTTGCCCCAGTTACGTTACTTCTAACAACTCAAGAGTAGAACAAGATTATCCAGTCCTAATTAGTCAGGAGAAGAGACAAGTAAATTATGGACGTTGTCTCCTCTGGGACTTGTGATGGAAGGATACGTGTTCTGTAGATTTTGTTTCTGTCTGTATCTATTGAAAGCTGGTTATAGCTTACAGAAAAAACTTGTGGTTTAACCAGGTACGTAAACTCATTACATCGTTTCGACAGAGTTTGTGTTGTGTAAGCATTTATTCTTCTGTACTTGATATCAATAGTACAGCGAAAGGGCTCAACGTGGAAGCCCAGTTTGATAACCCCGTGTGGTCATGTTTTGCGTTTTTTATTGGGATGGACACAGAGGAAATGGAGTGGGAGTAGAAGATCAGAAAGGGAAGTTGAAGAAAGAGGAAGAGGATAGCTGAGAGGAGAGGTGAGTACGTGAGAGAGTCTGCAAGGTGCACAGGAGGAAGATGAGAAAGGGATGGGAGTAAAGGGAGTTGAGGGGAGTTGGAGTAGTGAGAGTGTTAGTACGGAAAAGAGGGGACTGAAAGGGGAAATGGAGAAGAGTGTGGAGGTACAAAGAGAGGGCAAAGGGTGAAGAGTACCTGAAAGGAGAGTAAGTAGAGATTAGAGAGAGCAGGGAGGGAAGTGAAGAGGTTCACGGGTCAAGGGGAACGGGAAGGCTGAAGCAACGAGTAGTCAAACTTCGATCGACAAACTATGACTGCACACAAGAGCAAACGTGGGGTGAATGGTGTGAGGAATGAGAGGAGAGTTGGAGAGGAGGAAGAGGGGAGGAGAAAGAAGAAGGGGAGTAGAAAATGGAGGTGGGTAAAAAGAAGAGAAAGAAAAAAGAAGACAGAGGAGAAGGAAGACGGGGAGAAGGAAGAAGAGGAGGAAGTGGAGGTGGATGAAGACAAGAAGAAGAAGAAAAGTAGACAGAGGAGGAGGAAGACGGGGAGAAGGAAGAAGAGGAGGAAGAGGAGGAAGTGGAGGTGGATGGAGACGAGAAGAAGAAGAAAAGAAGACGAAAGAGGAGGAAGACGGGGAGGAGAAAAAGAAGGAGGTGGATGTGGATGAAAAGATGAAATAGGAAAAGGAAAAGAAGAAAGAAGACAATGAAAAGGAAGAGGAAGGGGTAGGAAGGAAAAAGAGAATATGGAGATTAAGGATAAGAAGAAAGAGGAAAAGAAAAAGAAGGAAGAACAGGTGAAAGAAGAGGAAAGTTGAAGAGGAGGAGGAAAGGGAGAAGAAGGAGGAGGAAGAGAATGAGATGGAAGAAGAGAGAAAATAGGAAGAACAGAAGGAAGAGTAGAATAAAAAGGAAAAGGAAGAGGGGAGGAAAAAGAGGAAGAGGAAAAGAGGGAGGAGGTAAAGAATGAGAATAAAAAGGAAGAAGAAAAGAAAGAAGAGGAGGTGGAAGAAGAGAAGGAAAAGGAAGAGGAAGGGGTTAAGGAGAAAGAAGAGGAGAAAAAGATGGAGGTAGGGAAGAAAGAAGAAAAAAGAAAGAGAAGATCGAAGATGAGGAGCGAGAGGAAGAGGGGAAGAAGAACAAGGATGTGGAGGGAGATGAGGAAGGGAAAGAGGAGTGGGAAGAGAAAAGACGAAGTTGAAAGTGGAGAAGAATGAGAAGGAGGAATTGTTAATTAAGAAGAACGAAGTCGGTGATGAAGAAGGTAATGAAGGCGTGAGAGGTGGACAACGGGAGAATGGGAAGAAGAGAAAGGAAAAGGGAGAGAGGGTGGTGGAGGGTATCTAAGAGGAGGTGGGACGGAGAATAAGGAAGAGAAGAGAAGGTTAGAATGGTAGAGGAAGATGGAAGAGGGTAATGAAGGCGTGAGACGGCAAGAGCAGGAAATGAGAAAAGGAAAAGTAGATAAAGAGCTCGTTTCTCTCCTCTTCCTCCATCCTTCAGAAGTCTCTGTGTGCCTTATCCAAAGTTCGAAAAAATAAATAAATAAATAAAAATATTTTTCAAAAAGTTTTTTTTCGAAAAGATTTTTCAAAAAGATTTTCAAGGAGATAATTTAAAATGATCTAACACTTGTTTCAGGAAACAAGTTCTAAGGTCTTCTAGGAAAACAGAAAACTGAGATTCCTAAGTAGTTTATATATATATATATTATATATATATATATATATATATATATATATATATATATATATATATTTAAGATTATTTCAGACAAATGAGAGAGAATGCCGGTGGGGAAGGGCAAACGAAGATGTGTTAGGAATAGAGTTTATTGCCCTAACGTTGCGACCAACTTGGTCTTCTTCAGAGGACTACAGCATTACAGACGGATCACAATTCTTATATTCGTAGTGAGAGGGAACCCGCCAAGGTATGAGCGTCATGTTTTCCCTTTGGCTAACGATTTAATTATTAGGACACTTGCTGCTTTCGAGAGGCATTTAAATCCGTCTCTGTCGTTGTTGTTCTTGTTGGCGGCGATATGTGCAGCTTCCACAGTTTTTCTCATTTTCTTCTCAAATCCCTCGTGTAGAATTTCTGCGTTGTTCCAATCAGGTAGATGTCCACATTTGTCCAGGTGAAGAACCAGGGAGTTAGATGTTCTATGAGCCCTGAGATCGTTTTTGTGCTCATTCAAGCGTTTATTGAACCCTCGACCTGACTCACCGAAATAAGATGATGGACAACCGTTGAATGGAATACGGTAAATGACATCAATAGCTATGGTGTTTGTAGAATTAGGAACAGAAATTCCTAGAGGATGAACTTACTTACATCAAGAATACCTTTAGGAAGCTGAAATACCCCGGAGGTTTGATCACCAGGACAACGAGGAAAGCCAAGAAGATCTACGATGGCTCAAACGTCCGGACCCCGGGAAAGGATAAGTCTCATTTTATTTCTGTTCCTAATTCTACAAACACCATAGCTATTGATGATTATTTGTTAAAAGGTGGAATAAATATAGCAAAAATATCTTCCAATAAAATAGGAAAAATATTTAAGAAACATAATAATATGCGTAATAATCTCAGTGTCATTTACCGTATTCCATGCAACGGTTGTCCATCATCTTATTTCGGTGAGTCAGGTCGAGGGTTCAATAAACGCTTGAATGAGCACAAAAACTATCTCAGGGCTCATAGAACATCTAACTCCCTGGTTCTTCACCTGGACAAATGTGGACATCTACCTGATTGGAACAACGCAGAAATTCTACACGAGGGATTTGAGAAGAAAATGAGAAAAACTGTGGAAGCTGCACATATCGCCGCCAACAAGAACAACAACGACAGAGACGGATTTAAATGCCTCTCGAAAGCAGCAAGTGTCCTAATAATTAAATCGTTAGCCAAAGGGAAAACATGACGCTCATACCTTGGCGGGTTCCCTCTCACTACGAATATAAGAATTGTGATCCGTCTGTAATGCTGTAGTCCTCTGAAGAAGACCAAGTTGGTCGCAACGTTAGGGCAATAAACTCTATTCCTAACACATCTTCGTTTGCCCTTCCCCACCCGCATTCTCTCTCATATATATATATATATATATATATATATATATATATATTATATATATATATATATATATATGTATATAAATATATATGTATATATATACATATATATATATATATATATATATATATATATATATATATAGTTTTCATGGAAATGTTTTGGGACTGAGAAAGCAAGACTGAGAATCCTAGGTTATTAGAAGAAAATAAAGAAATTTTACAAGATTTTTGGGGGAATGATAAAGCAACAAGTCTGAAAAACTAAGGTCATTCTTTGAACAAATTTTTTTCTTCAAAATTTCTGAGAATTTTTGGGGACTGGGAAAGTAAGAAAACTGAAAATCCTAGATCATCCTTTAAAAAAAATGCACGAATTCCCACGATAATGTTTTGATACTGGGAAGGTAAGAAGACTGAGCATCCTTGGTAATTTATTAAAATGTGTGTGTATATATGTATATATATATATATATATATATATATATATACATATATATATATATGTATGTATATACATATATATATATATGTACATATATATATATATATATATATATATATATAATTTATATATATACATATATATACATATATATACATATATATATACATATATATATATATATATATATATATATAGATATATATATATATATATTGAACTGGGATAATAAGAGAACTAAGAACCCTAGATAATTTTAAGAATATATAAAAGAAAAATTACAAGCACGCTTTGGAACTGGTACTGCGTTCCCCAGCAGGAGGGTAAAGCACATGATTACCAAGTCCACAAGACCAATAGTCCTTCTGAGAGCAGGAGAAGAGATCGAACAATACAACTACCAGAACACTAAAGATAAATAAATAACCATGCGAATGACTATCGACTCTATGAAAAAGTGAAATCACTGTACAAGGTCATCATATTAAGACAACAGGGCAGGACTCGCAGTAATGGATTTAGATTAGAACATTTTAGATTTAGAGAGGAAATAGGCAAGAACTGGTTTACTGATAGAGTGTTCAACGAAAAGAATAGACTTGGTAATCATGTAATGAGCGCTGAAACTATCAGTCGTTTTAGGAAACAGAAAATTTTATGGATGGGGATGACAGATGGTAATGGACATAGAACTGCCTTTATGGCTTCTTGCAATCTCCTTCTGTCTCATCTCCTTAAGCATATTCCATACAAGAGCAAATGTGGCACCTTTACCGGGAATACACAGAATGAAGAAGAGTTTGGTAACCGAGAAATCGAGGAAGAGAGGAAAAAGAACAGTGACGATTAACGAGACATTGAAAAATGGTGACAAGAAAGGGAGGAGAGGTATGCTTAGGAAAATGTGAACTGGTTCGGTAAATAAATGGAGGATTCAGGAAGAGATAAATGAAGAGAACGAAAAAATGTAAAAGAAGAGGAGGATAGGAGAGCAGATAGGAATGTCGTTAAAATAAGTCTCAAGAACTGAAGAAGGGAGAAAAGTAATAAGAGTGAGGGAAGACAGCGACGGGGGGTAATAGAAAACGGAGAAGTGAGAAGTAAGTGAGAAGTAAGGCAGAGATGAAGACTTAAAAATAAAATATAATTTGAGAGAGCATAACAACGAAGGAGGCAAAAGCTGAAGGCCTTTTTATTTTTATTTTTTTTTTCTTACGAACTGCCTGCACAAGAGCAAATCCACCCGTCGTCGACCTTACTAAGGACTTCAAAGGAAACGACGTTCCTCAACGGTCTCATCCAAGCGTCAGTAGCCCTTTGAGGGAGTTGAGGTTCCTCCGTCCCTCCCTCATTCCCTCACTCCCTCCCTCCCTCTTGGCATTGGTCAGAACAGAATCCTCAAAATCCTCAAGCGCCCTCAACACGCTCACGATGAGAAAAGGACATAAGAAGGGAGTTCACCGTTTTGATTTATGTTTTTCGTCAGAAACTCAAAGTAGGAGGACAGACGAAAGGACGAGGGAGAAGGAGTACAAGGAGGAAAGGAGGACAGGAAGAATGGGACTTTGGACAGAAACCCAATGTAACGAGAGTAGGTAAAGAAATTAAATAAATCAAAGAGAGGCAAAAAGAGAAAGAGAGAAAAGTAAGAAGACGATATCAAAGCCAAAATCTTGGAGGAGAACGTATAAAGAAGGGGAAAGACGCGGAGAAATGGACACGATAGGAAGGAAGAAGAGGAGAAGCAAGACGAGGAGGAGGAGGAGGGGGAAAGAAGGAGGAGGAGGAGGAGGAGGAGGAGGAGATAAAGTGATCAGGGAGCCTGCTATTACGCGTGGTGCGTGAGAGGGATCTGGGGAGTGTGACGGAGGAGGAGGAAGAGGAAGAGGAGGTGGAGGGAGAAGAGAAAGAGGAGGAGGAGGAAGAGAAAGAGGAGGAGGAGGAAGAGGCGGAGGAGGAGGAGGAGGAGGAGGAGGAGGAGGAGAAGTTTATGTTAAAGGAGGATTAAGGAGTGAAGGAGAAGGAAGAGGAGGAGGAGGAGAAGGGGTGAAGAAGTTAATGTTGAAGGAGAAGTAAGGACTGGAGTAGGAGGAAGAAGAGGAGGAGGAGGAGGAGTTGAAGAGGAAGAGAACGATGAGGTGGAGAACAAAAGAAGAGAGAGAAGATAGAGAAAACAAAGTAAAGGAGGAGGTGTGGAGAAGCGAAAGGAGGAGCAAAAGGAGGAGGAGAAGGAAGAGGAGGAGGAGGAGGAGGAGGAGGAGGAGGAAAAGAAAGATGAGGAGTATTGGGAGGAAAAAGAGTTGGGGAGAAGGAAGAGAAGAAGGAGGAGATGGATGAAGATGGAGGAAGAGAAGAAAGATGAAGAAAATGAAGAGGAGAGGATGAGTAGAAAGAGGAAGAGGATGAGAAGGAAGAGGAGATGAAGGTGGAGGTGGAAGTGGAGGTGGAGGTGGAGGTGGAGGTGGAGGTAGATATGGAGGTGGAAGAGAAAGAAGATGAGGAAGATAAATGATTCAGAGCAAAGAAAGAGGAAGAGGATGAGAACGAGGAGGAGGTGGAGGAAGAGGAGGAAGAAAGAAGAGTGGGCAGAGGAAAGACGAAGAGCAGAGAAAGAGAGAAAGAGGAATGGAGGAGGAGGAAAAGATGAATGGGAGAAGGAATGGGAAAAGAAAGGTAAAGAGGGGAACAGGGAGGAGAAGAGAGGAGGGGAAGAGAGGTGGGGTCGAGAGGAGGGGGAGAAGACAAGAAAGGGATGGACGTGGTGTGGAGAGGAGGGGAGGAAGAAAGAGAAGAACGGAGTAAGGAGGAGGAAGAGGAGGAGGAGGAGGGTCATATAAGACAAAAATAAAGAAAGAGTGAAATGGAAGAAAGCAGAAAATGGATGTAAAAAGAGGAGGGAAGGAGGGAGAGGAGGGAGGGAGGGAGGTAAAGGAGTGTAAAGAGAGAGGGAGGAAATGGTGGGAGGGGATGGTAGGAGGGGATGGAGTGGAGGGAGGATAAGAATAGAGGGGGGAGTGAAGGGAGAGAGGGAGGGAGAGAGGGAGGGAGGGAGGTAGTGATCAGAGGGAGGGAGGGAATGGAGGGGAGAGGAAATGGAGGGAGGGAATGGAGTGAAGAATGGAGGGAATGGAGGTAAGGAGGAAGGGAAGGGAGGGAGGGAGAGAAGGGAGGGAGGGAGTGGAGGGAAGGAGAGAGTAAGGGAGGGAATGGAGGGAGGGAGTGGAGGGAAGGAGAGAGGAAGGGAGAGAATGGAGGGAGGGAGTGAGAGAGGGAGAGAGGAAGAGAGGGAATGGAGGGGGAATGAAAGGAGTGGAGAGAGGGAGAGAGGAAGGGAGGGAATGGAGGGAGGGAGTGGAGGGGAGGAGGGAGGGAGTGGAGGGGAGGAGGGAGGGAGTGGAGGGAATGGAGGGAGGGAGGGAGTGAAGGGAGGGAGGGACGGAGTGAAGAGAGGAATGGAATGGAGGGAGTGAAGGAAGGAAGTGGAGGGAGTAAGTGGAGGGAGGGAGTTGAGGGAGGGAGGGAGGTTGTGAAGACGTTAACTATGAAATGAGAGGTTAATCGAGGAATGTGAGAGAGCGGAATTAGGAATAAGAGTGGACGGGGAAGGAGGGAGAGGAGGGAGATGAGAGGAGGAGGGAGAGAGAGGGAGAAGAAAAGGGAAAGGGAACAAGGAGAGGAAAGGAAAGGAGTAGGGGGGTGAACAGGGGGATAGAAGGGAGGGGGAGAGAGAGATGGGATGGAAGGGGGAAGGATGGAGATAGAAGAGATGAGAGGTAGAGATGGAAAAGGATAAAAAATATAATAAGCAAACAAGGAGACAGAACGGGAGGGGGAAGGGAAAGGTGTAGGGGGGGACAGAAATGTTGATGGGGGGGGATGGGAGGGTGCAGGGAGAGAGTGTTGGGGTGGGGGGGGGGTCTTCAAAGAAAAAGCAATGGCAATGAGGGCTACCAACTTGAGATAAGTGGAGTCCAGATAATTTGGGAGTTTAGAAGAGCTCATGAGATGTGGAGTTGGATGAAGGAAGAATAAGGGTGGGCGACCGGACAGGGTATAGGAGGAGGAGGAGGAGGAGGTGGAGGAGGAGGTGGAGGAGGTGGAGGAGGAGGAGTATTGAGAAGAGAAGGGGAGGGAGGAGGGAGTGAGGAGGGAGTTGGAGAAGAAGGATAGGGAGGAAGAGTGAGAGGAGGAGAGGAGCGAGGAGGCAAGGGAAGGGGAGTGAGGAAAAGGAGGATATGGACGATTAGTGAGAGGAGGAGGAGGGGAGGTAGAAGGGAAGGAAGGGGGAGTGGTAGAAGGAGGATATGGAGGAGTGGGAAAGGTGGAGAGAGGGAGAAATGAATGAAGGAATGACAGGAGGAGTAGGAGGAGGAGGAAGAGGAGGAGGAGGAGAGGAGCGAGGAGGGAAGGGAAGGGGAGTGAGAAAAAGGAGGATATGGACGATTAGTGGGAGGAGGAGGAGGGGAGGGAGGAGGGAAGGAAGGGGGAGTGGTAGAAGGAGGATATGGAGGAGGAGTGGGAAAGGAGGAGAGAGGGGGAAATGAATGAAGGAATGACAGGAGGAGTAGGAGGAGGAGGAGGAGGAGGAGGAGGAGGAGGAGGAGGAGGAGGAGGAGGAGGAGGAGGAGTAGGAGAAGGAGAAGGAGGAGAGGGAGATGAAGAAGGAGAAGCTGGAGGTGTAACGGGGGGGGGGGGAGTAAGGGGGGGGGCAAAAGCCGTCCGAGTTGTTCCACCAGAGTTACCTCGTTACGGGAGAGGGGGGCAGGGAGGGGGATGAGGAAGCACCAAAGTCATTAAAACGTAACATTCTCTTGATATCAGACACAGAGCCTTCGTATTAAATGTTTTTTCTTTTCTTTTTTTCTTCTTTTTTTTTGGCACGGTGGGATTTACCAGTGGTATTAAAGGTACAAATAGGAGTAGGATGTACACTACTTACCAAAATAACAAAAAGAAATAAGAATATGAGAATTATTTTGTAAGTGCATTAAACAGGTCGTAGCTCATCTTGCCTGCAATATAGGATTTTCCTGTCTAACTAGTCACCATTTTTCCAGTTCAACTTTGTCCCTCTCATTTGAATTTTCATAAATATACACTCTATTCCGATTACCATTAAGTAATCTCATTCCTCTTCAAGAAAAATCTTCTGCAATTAAGTATTACGAGAATAGCCAATATAATGTCTGCTACAGACACCCTATTACCATAATTAATTCCAATTTTATTGTCCTTTTACTAATCCTAACGGTAATAGACTTCCGATCAACTCTTTGTCCTTAAAGGAATCTCTCCCCCCATTGTAATGGAGAAGAAGTCTTTGAGCACGTTCCTATGAAAGTCCTTTTGTCTTAATTGGGAACTGTGACGTCAAGTCGTTTCCAACTGTGACGTCAAGTCGTTTCCAACTAATCTCGCACGAAATGAGATCACAGTGTACCTCGAAAGACGACCATCTTTGCAACCACCGAGTAGATTTTTCTGAATTTTTTTGTCATGGAAATAATACTATAATTTTTTTTTAATCATACAAGCTTCATTACAAAAAAATATATAAATAAATACTGCACATAAAATACTAATTCAACATCGACGTCACCATTAGGTAGAAAGAATCCTTCCAGACTTTCATTCCAGGTATGTGTAGAATTTAAGCCTCACTGAATCGTATAAAAACGAGTATACATGTTGATTTCAGTTGACCTACTCCAAAAATATAAATTCACATCTGGTTACGATTATTTTTTAGACGTTCTACGTAGCAAGATGGTAATAGACGGGACTAATGATAATACAGTAGGGGTCCTGGGACTAAAGCATCGTGACGGACTGATTTGATTGCCTGAAATACATCACTCCAACTTGTGATTTGGTCCATAAAAGTATATGTACATGCACATGTACATGTACATGTACATGTATATGTATATGTATATGTATATGTATATGTATATGTATATGTATATGTATATGTATATGTATATGTATATGTATATGTATATGTACATGTATATGTACATGTACATGTATATGTATATGTATATGTATATGTATATGTATATGTATATGTATGTATGTATGTATGTATGTATGTATGTATGTATGTATGTATGTATGTATGTATGTATGTATGTATGTATGTATGTATGTATGTATGTATGTATGTATGTATGTATGTATGTATGTATGTATGTATGTATGTATGTATGTATGTATGTATGTATGTATGTATGTATGTATGCATGTATGTATGTATGTATGCATGTATGTATGTCTGTCTGTATGTATGTATGTATGTATGTATGTATGTATGTATGTATGTATGTATGTATGTATGTATGTATGTATGTATGTATGTATGTATGTATGTATGTATTTATGTATGTATGTATACATGCATGTACGTAAAAGGCTCTTAGATAGAGGTAGATAAAAGGGTTGATGATAAGGGTTTCATTTTTATTGGATCTGCTCTTTTGTAAACAATTGTTCAAAGTCGAGGGCGACGAATTTTATTGCTTTGCTCTTAGCGTTATGTTTTTAAACAGGGGTTTGGGTACTCGATTTTTTTTACTTTATATTTTGCTGATGTATACAATATGTAAACTAAGTCATTGTGCAGTGAATTCGATATTGCCTGAGCAAGCAGTATTGCATGCGGAGTTGTGACGGCAGATCTGATTGGAGAAGGGTGGAGGAGGAGAAAATTCAATTGGTTCACGATTGTAAGATCACGCCCTTAGGGGAGGTTCTTAAACTAGAATTAAAGATCATTGGACTAAAGAAATCATGACGTCATTTCAGAAATGACCTAGGACCCAAATTGAGTGTTCTCGACGGGAGTCCCCTGGCGTACCTAAGAGAATCACGTTGTAGAAAAATTCCTGAAGAAAATCAAGAAAAAATATCTACCTTTTAATTCCCCCTCTCCTATACATAAGATAATACTAAAGGGAACATATGTGATGTGCTGTATACTATACTAAGTCTGATGATCGGAGGCACAGGACCTACCCACTAAAATTGTGAGTGACTATCGTACGTAATAAAGACAGTGATGAAAGAAAAGTAGAAAGTGAGAGACGTACTACACGAAAGTAAAAGCACGAAAGAAAGACGGCACATAGAGGCGGCAACAGAATGGTGACAGAAGGTCACAGCTGGTGGCAAGCTAGGGACGAAACGGATGAAACGCAACGCTACTAACGAAGAGACTAGTGATTAAATTAGTGCAAAAATACTACATTTAAAATACAGCTACGAGTGTACGGATACATCGATCTACAGGATCACGCTGTGCACGCAACCATGCAATGCACGCAGCCACGCAATGCACGCAACCACGTAGTGCACGTAACCGCGCAGTGCACATAACCACGCGCATGGTGACTACGAGGGTATGAACTATAAGCAACAGTGCACGCGGCACGCATTGCATGCTGACGAGCTAGTGAACGAGGGGACTACTAGGAGGACGAGCTAGTAACCGAGGTTGACGTACGTGTGAGGACAACTACAAGAGAAGCGGTCGATTCAAATCGACTTTAGTAATTGAAGATATGACTATACAAGTTTTACGACATGAAATTACCTCGCAAACAAACATCCCCAATTTTTTAGGGGAAGAAAATATAGTGGGAGTCAATAGGTTTCTCAATCTGATCGACACTTTTTAGAATTTTTAAAAGAAAATGTAGATCCTGAGAAAGGTAGGGCTAGGCTTATAATAAAATTCCAGCAAATGGAAGATATCAACCAATATGAACCTTATAAGAAGAAAAAGTGTGGTTAGGATCCTATCAGGTCTTTGGTTAGAATGATAAAGAAAGTAAAAACAAGTGAATCAAACACAGAATATTTAGCAAAATTAGACAGATGGTTTAAGAACATGATATCTATCTTGAAGGATTCAGATTGGATAGAAAGATCTAGTGACAAAATCAAAGTTTCTCAGGTTACTACGTTAATAGCATTTGTATCATTAATATATAATATTGATGAGATAACTGCAGAAAAGATGTATAAAGATCTCAAACAAACAATGGATTTAGGGGAGATAGATTACCTTCTTCAAGGTTATAGTAAAAATAAAGCAATTAGTCCATATTTCATGACAGTGGTAATACAACAACAAAAACTACGAACTCTAGCAGCAATTAAAGAAATAGAGGATTTGAACCTAGAGTCAGAAGCATATGAACGAATCCTAGAATTGAATGTTATAATTGTAATAAATGGGAGCATAAAGCACAAGAGTGTTATTATGAAGCTATTTATAGAAAATGCAAATATGAGGGTCATGATGGGTATCATTGTAGAAAACCACCTTTCTGTTTGTATCACCAGAGAATAGGACATAGAACATAGAATTAGAATAATGCCAAATTTTCGTATTCATCCAGAAACAAGAGGAAAACCCCAGACACAAAATAAAAGAATACTACAGAATTAACCATAGAAATTTGAATAGACAGTATTGTGTTAGGGATAAGAGTGATAGAAAGGTGAAAGAAAACCCCAACATCAAAGACAATTGTGAATTGACTATAACAATTGGAAGGACTTCTGTAGGACCCCTCATTGAGGGTAGAGTGTTCAATAAACCTATTCAATTATTTATTGATACAGGATCTATAGTTAATGTTATAACTAGCAAAGTTTTAAACTAATTGAGACCAGGAGTGAAAATATTAGAACTAATCCATTACTCATTGTAAGTAATAACTGGAAGTCTCTTAAAAACATGAGGTAAGGTTGAATTGGAGGTCATATGAAAATGAGCATTTGCATATTCCAGATGTAGAAGAATCTGTTTTTCCAGGAGATTTATTGATAGGATTTGCAATTATGAGAAAAGAGAGCATGATCATATGTCCTGCTGAGTTAGGGATCTTAGTGAAATCACAGTTAATCCCATTTTTAAATCAATCAGATTTAGAACCAGTATCTGTAATAAACAGAAAATAAGTCTCGCATAGTAAACCCAACTTGAATGTTCAAGAAATTCCAGAAATTACTTATAATTCATTTCCTACAAAAGAAGCTTTTCTAATTGTGGAAGGTGGTGTAATGAAGTCGACATTATTACACTACAGAGCAATTAACAGGGTACAAGTGTGGTTGAAAGAAGTCACTGTAGACTGAAATTTTAACCATCCCAGAATCAATTAGATTAAAAGGTTTGAAATTGGACTTGGGGATTTATAAGACAAACAAAAACATGGTAGCTATATTTGTGATTATTACTTAGAATACAGACATAGTCTTAAAAAAAGGTACACAAATAGGATGTTTTCAAGTTTGTACAAAACCCAATTTCATCAATCTGTTCAATTCAGAAAGAAACAGATTTGGGAGAGAAATACAAGAATCAACTAGAACCTAATAGTTATCCTGAATTGGATGCATTGCTCTTGAAGCACAATAAGGATATTACTTTGCCGGGGGACGCCTTCGGCAAAATAAATGTTTTAAAACATCAGATCAAATTATAATCAGGGACTCAAGCTATCTATACACCTGCCTACAGATTACCATATTCCAAACTAGGTGATATCTTAATAGTTTCCCTAACAGCGGCTGAGCACTTTACGAAATTAGATTTGGTATTCTCAAGAGACTAGTTGAAGCAGGATTGAAAGTAAGTTTTCGCAGGACAGTGTTATTTATTTGGGATATGAAATAGACATGCTTCAAAGGTAGAAGCAGTAAAGAATTTTCCAGTTCCAAACAATATAGAAAAAGTTAGAACTTTCTTGGGATTGACAGGATATTATTGGAAATTCATCCAAGGATATGCAGACATAGTTAACCCTTTAAGTTCTTTGTTGAGGAGAGATTCAAAGTTCATTTGGGGATCTGCACAACAGCAAGCTTTTGACAAGTTGAAAGATAAACTTACTAGTTCTCCAGTTCTCATATTTCCTGATTACGATAAAGCGTTCATTCTTTGCACTGATGCGTCTGACATAGGGTTAGGAGACATACTGATGCAAAAGAGAAACGGAACGTTAAAACGGATAGTTTACACATCTAGACTTTGTAATAGTGCAGAGAGAAACTACTCCATAACAGAAAGAGTAACCTTAGCAGTGATACATTCATTACAAAGCTTTAGAGATATGATACTGGGATATCCAATCAGAGTGTGGACTGATCATACAGCTATTAAGAACTTATTTAAGCATAAGAATCTTAGAAGTAGATTAGCCAACCAACGTCAGGGTTGATCAATTTCATCTATAGTATAGATGAAATAGTAACATTAGATAAGAAAATGACAATAAGGGAACAAAGAAAAGATAAGACTTGGAAAAAAGTAGCCCAGAATATTATGAACCCAAGAGGTAATCCTCTAAAACTACCAAAAGGGTATCAGATAGAGGAATTTCATTTGTCCAATGAGCTTTTGTATAGAAAAACAGTTGTAAGTAGGAAGGATATTTCTAGGGGCCCAGTGAATCAGTTGGTAATTCCACACACTTTTATACTTCATGATAGTGATTGCAGTTCACATCCAGGAAAGGATAAAACTTATAGACACACACAACTTGAATAATTTTGGCCAGGCATGAAGAAAGATATATATGATTTTATAGAAAATTGCTTGAAATGTGCTAAGATGAAAGGAAATACACCTAAACCTGCTCCTATGCTATCATATATCATCCCCCAGAAACCTTGGGAAAGAGTTTACTAAGGAGTTACCTATGTTTGAAAATGGATATAAATATGTATTTGTTGCTATTGATTATCTTTCAATATTTGTTATTTTACAGCCCATTTCAAATGAGAGAGCTGAAACAATTGCTTCAGTAATCTATGATCAGATAATTTGTAATTTCACTACTCCTAAGATCTTAGTTTCAGACAATGGTACTGAATTTATTAAAAAAATCTTGGAAGTAAACATTTTGGTGAATTATCCTCAGAGCAATGTAGTTGTAGAGAGGTTAAATAAGAAAATTATTACATGTCTTAGAGGTTTGATAAGCCCACATAGTATAACTTGGGATAGTTGGATTCCTTGTGTTAAATGTACTCTAAACAACAAAATTAATACAGCTACAGGAGAAACACCCTATCTTATTAATTTTTGGGGAAGACAAAATTATCCTATACAAAATATTGGTTGCAAAGCAAAAACCTGTATATAATATAGATGATTAGGGTACATACATTTCAAGCTATAGATCAAGGTGTTAGAGAATACATTAAAGAGTATACATAAGAGATGAAAGAGCAACAACACAAAGAAGCACATAAAACAGAATTACAAATAGGAGATTTGATCATGGTCAAATTAAATAGAACCCATGATAAACTTTCCCCAATAATTTTTGGGGAAGACAAAATTATCCTATACAAAATATTGGTTGCAAAGCAAAAACCTGTATATAATATAGATGATTAGGGTACATACATTTCAAGCTATAGATCAAGGTGTTAGGGAATACATTAAAGAGTATACATAAGAGATGAAAGAGCAACAACACAAAGTAGCACATAAAACAGAATTACAAATAGGAGATTTGATCATGGTCAAATTAAATACAACCCATGATAAACTTTCACCAAGGTACTCAGGTCCATATGGAATAATTGGATTTGCAAGTGGAAATAAATACAAAATCTTACACTTAGAAACTAGGAAGGGGATAATTAGACATGTACATGATTTATAAAGGACAAGGATAGAATTTGATGAAGATGATTAATGTGACACTGAGGATTATAAAACACAATGTATTAGTTTTGTAAAAGAACCCTTAAGTTCAGAGGAGTACCAGGAATATATTTATAGTACAATTTGTGAGTTGAATATTAATCCAAATAATTTTTACAGATAAGATTAGTATTGTTAATATGTATGGTGCATGCCTAAGATGGGAGATCTGACATGGGACCTGTTGTGTGTCAGAGTGATGTGTTACCTGAAGCCTTTGTCAATCATGAAGACCTGAAGCCTTTGTCAGTAATGAAGATCTGGAGCCTTGCCAATATATAAAAACAACACCAATAAGTATTGAAAGATATTTTTCTTTTGTGTTCTGTGGAGCATTGAAAACTCTTATGTAGCTTCCCAATATGTGTCCTAGATAAAAGTTTAGTTATCTGTTACATTCTCTGTTTTTCAAACATACCTAAGTTGAAGTCAGTTGAATGTAATATCTCAGTTTCTGACAAATGTGAAATTGTACATGGACACACTCTACTAATGCTAGCATGTTTAATACTGTGCATATAGTAGTTGTAATATACCTCGCAGATACACAACTCAACATCTTGAAAATGTAAAGAACATCTTCCATTGAGATCTAGCACAAACAACTCTTCTAATAGTGTCTTATTTTAACTGTTGCTGCTCATAATAAAATTTCACAATCAGGAGTAAGACATTAAATATTGTTTGACATATTTTCCTGGTTTTGTTATGGATAAATTATGACATCTTTAGACATTTGTAGTAGTGAGTTTTGCAAATACATTTATTGCATTCAATTTTTTTTTTTTTTTTATCTTTTAAAGGTCAGTGTATGTTTTGCCAGTTTATGCGGAAATATTTTGATAGCTCCTTGTATAAAATGTTTTTATCAAATGTGTATTATCAGAATATTGTTGTATTATGCCAAAACCCTTAAGAGGGCAGTAGAAAATAGTTGGTCGGGACGACCAAGTGGTAGCTGCTGAGCCCTATAAGAAGCTCGTAGATGAGGCTCGTAGATAGAGGTAAATAGACGGTAAATGTGAGGATTTTATTTTTATTGGATCGGCTTTTTTGTAAACAATTGTTCGAAGGCGAAGAAGGCGAGGAATTTTATTGCTTCGCTCGCTCTTAGCGTTATGTTTTTAAACAGGGGTTTGGGGACTCGAATTTTTTAATTTATGTTTTACTGATGTATACAATATGTAAACCAAGTCATTGTGCAGTGAATTCGATATTGCTTGAGTAAGCAGTATTGCATTTGCAGAACTGACCTAGAACCCAAATCGAGTGTTCTTGAAGGAAGCCCCCTATGGGAATCACGTTGTAGAAAAATTCCAGAAGAAATCAAGGAAAAATATCTACCTTTTAATCCCCCCTCTACTATACATAAGATAATACTAAAAAGAACATATGTGATGTGCTATATCCTATACTAAGTCGGATGATCAAAGGCATAGGGCCTACCGACTAAAATTGTGAGTGACTATCGTATGTAACAAAGTCAAAGTTAAACGGAAAGTAGAAAGTGAAAGACGTACTAAACGAAAGTAAAAACACGAAGGAAAGACGGCACATAGGGGCGGCAACAGAGTGGTGACAGACGGTCACAATATGTATATTTATATGGTAATATATGTATATGTATGAATATATATATATACATATATATATATATATATATATGTCTATGTCTATGTCTATGTCTGTCTAATATGTCTATGTCTATGTATGTGTATATGCGCACACACACACACACACACACACACATATATATATATATATATACATATATATATATGTATACTGTATATATATATATATATATATATATATATATATACATATTTGTGTCATTTTGACATTTGGAAATATATATTATCTCCAAATGTCAAAATGACACAAACACTTGTCGGAAGACTAGCCTGCATAAAGGATTTGATGAAATACAGTACATACCACGTTCCACCCGAGTGCCTTCGGCAGAATGATTAGTCTGTGAACTAATTCGTTCTGTTTTGAAGGGTCGTGGTGGAGTTACGAGTACGGTCTTCGCCTTGTAAGAAGCAAGCCACTCTAGCGAGAGTTCGAATCCCAGCAGAAGAGTTTATTTCCATATATATATATATATATATATATATGTGTGTGTGTGTGTGTGTGTGTGTGTGTGTGTGTGTGTGTGTGTGTGTGTGTGTGTGTGTGTGTGTGTGTGTGTGTGTGTGTGTGTGTGTGTGTGTGTGTGTGTGTGTGTGTGTGTGTGTGTGTGTGTGTGTGTGTGTGTGTGTGTGTGTGTGTGTGTGTGTGTGTGTGTGTGTGTGTGTGTGTGTGTGTGTGTGTGTGTGTGTGTGTGTTCACCTATTCACCTTGGTCTTTGGATCACGTGTTGGACTCGTGATCGACAGCTATTTCCCTCCCGGAAGAGAGCTCAGAGCTCGTATGACCGATCTATGGGTAATGCTATGACCTTTCACACACACACACCCCCAACTCCCCGCCCACGAGAATCAGAGTAACGACCCGAAGCACAGCGATACCGAAATAATTTCGGCCCTGGGAAGGATTCGAACTGGGCACTGCGAGCACGCACCGTACTTCCCAGTCCAGCGCTCTACCACCGCGCCACCGAGTCGAATGTGTGTGTGTGTGTGTGTGTGTGTGTGTGTGTGTGTGTGTGTGTGTGTGTGTGTGTGTGTGTGTGTGTGTGTGTGTGTGTGTGTGTGTGTGTGTGTGTGTGTGTGTGTGTGTGTGTGTGTGTGTGTGTGTGTGTGTGTGTGTGTGTGTGTGATTCACCATGGTCTTAGATCACGTGTTGGACTCGTGATCGACAGTTACTAACCTTCTGGATGAGAGCTCAGAGCTCGCATGAGCGATCTATGGGTAATACTGTGACCTTACACGCACACACACACCCAACTCCCCGCCCACGAGATTTGGAGTAACACCCCGCAGCGCAGCGATACTGAAATTATTTCAACCCTGGGCGGGAGTCAAACCAGGACCGCCGTAGTGGCAGGCGAGAGCTCTAACCACAGAGCCTCGAGGTGTGTGTGTGTGTGTGTGTGTGTGTGTGTGTGTGTGTGTGTGTGTGTGTGTGTGTGTGTGTGTGTGTGTGTGTGTGTGTGTGTGTGTGTGTGTGTGTGTGTGTGTGTGTGTGTGTGTGTAATGTATATGTGTATATATATATGTATATGTATATATATATGTATATATATATATATATATATATATATATATATATATACAGGTATTCTGGGAACACCTCTGAATATAACATCTCACTGAACGCAAGTTAGAGAGAGCTAAGTGGGACCCTAGTCTAAAGGAGTTTCCTAAGCCAAAAGGTATTATATGTTCTTAATTAGATGATAATATATTTAGGTGAGGAAGTAACCCCACTCCATTTTAGAACTCTTCCTAGATTTAAGAATTTAGAAGAGTAAAGCAGCTGGCCACAGTCACGTAGCCCAGCTGTGTCATCTCCCTGGACAGACATCAGCAGCACAGCAACAAGAATGTAGCTTCAGAACCCCTCAGACTAAACGAGCATATTTCTCTTCCTACTCTTTTTTTCTTGCATCTTTTTTCTCAATCTTACTCTTCCTCCTCTTTCTTTGTCTCCCCTTCTCTTTCTTTTCTTCCTCCTCATTTTTCTCCTCCTCTTTCTTTGTCTCCCCTTCTCTTTCTTTTCTTCCTCCTCTTTTTTCTCCTCCTCTTTTTATTCTTCTTCTTTCTTCTTTTCCTCCTTCCCTTACATTTCTTCCTTCTCCTTTTCATTCCCTTCCTTTTTTCTTGCTCTTCTCCCACCTCCGCTTTCTCTCTCCTCTTTTTCTTTCCTTTCTTCCTCCTCCTCTTTCCTCCTCTCCTCCTTCTCTTTCTTTTCTTTCTCTTCCTTTTCCTCCTTTTCCTTCTCTTATTCCTCGTCTTCCTCCTCCACTTTCTCTTTCCCTTCCTCCTTCGCTTTCTCTCTTCTCCATCCGTTATCCTCCTTTTTTCTCATCTCCTTTATTTTCTATTTTTTCTCCTTTTCTTTTTTCTTCTTTCTTCTCCTTTTCCTTCTCCTCATATTCCCCACCTTCTCTCCACTTCTCCTTCTGTGCCTCATCTTTCTCTTCATCCCCATTCTCATCCCTTTCCCCACCTTTATTCCTCTTCCTCTTCTACTTCCTCTCCGCCCCGATCTTTCCTTTGTATTCCCATCCTTTCTTCATCCTCCTAGACTCTACTCATCTCATCCTCATCACCTTCCTCATCTCCATTTTCATATTCATGTCCCTTCTCCTCCTCTTCCTCCTCCACCTTTTCCTCCTCCTGCTTCTTCTTTTCCTTCTACTCTTCCCGCTTTTCTCTCTTCCTTCTCTTCTTCGTCTTTTCTCCCTCCTCCAACCATTTCTCTTCATCAATTTTCACTTACTCTTTCTCCATCTTATATGCTTCCTCCTTAATCTCCTCCTCCTCCTCCTCCTCCTCCTCCTTCTCCTCCTCCTTCTCCTTCTCTTCCTCCTCTTCTTCTTCTTCTTCTTCCTCTTCTTTCTCTTCTTCTTCCTCCTCTTAGTCGTCTTTCTCTTCTTCTCCTTCCTTGAATTCTTCTTCCTCTTTCTCTTCCTCTCCCTCCTCTCCTTTCACCTCTTCTTCTTTCTCTTCCTATTCCTCTTCCTTCTTCTCTTCCTCTTCTTTTCCGTTTCCTCTTCCTTATCCTCTTCTTTCTCCCCTTCCTCTTTCCCTTCCTCTCCTTCCTCCTCTTCCTCTTCTTCCACCTTACCCTCTTCCTCCTCTTATTCTTCTTTCTCCTTCTCTTCCTCTTCTTTTCTTTCTCTTCCTCTTCTTTTCCCTTTTCTCTTCCTTATTCTCTTCTTTCTCCTCTTCCTCCTCCTCTTCCTCTTCCTCCTGCCACTATTCATCTACCTCCACCTCTTCCTGTTCCTCTTTTTCTTCCTCTTCTTCCTCCTCCTCTTTCTCCTCTTCCTCCTCCTCTTCCTTTTTCTCTCCCTCTTCCTCTTCCTCCTCCCCCTATTCATCTACCTCTTCCTCTTCCTATTCCTTCTCCTCCTCCTCTTTCTCCTCTTCCTCTTCTTCTTCTTCCTCTGCCTCTTCCTTTTCCTCTTCTTATTCCTCTTCCTTCCTCCTCTTCCTCTTCCTCCTCTTGTCTACCCGCCAGCCTTTCATCTGCCGTCTGAGTTCATCTCCACACAGTCAGTTAGACGCGAGGGGGTGGGGGGGGCATGGAGGGATACTTCACATTCTGGTTTGTTTTTGTGCCCCGATGGTTGACGTCGCCACATATTTTTTTTTTCTTCTTCTTTTTTTGAGGGGGGGGGGCATTTTACCGGTCCTGTGCTTGGCACGGAATTGATGAAATGTTCTTCGCTTTGTTCTTCCTGGAGGAGAGGCGGTATACGGGTCTTTTGTTACCATTTGCATATCCGTTCCTTGTTTGTTTCTGTAAAGGACATGATTATTTAGTTGTTTTTTATGTACATATGTTTCATTTCATTTTATTTTGCTCTGGTTTTATTTCTATTTTATTTATTTATTTCTTCATTTATCGATTTATTCATTCATTTATATATATATATTTATCTATTTGTTTATTTATTCATTTATCAGTTTATTTATTTGTCTGTTTATTCATTTAAATTATTTATTCGTCTATTTAATTATTTATTTGTTTATTTACTTTTTTTTTTTTTTTTTTATTCGTTCATTTTTTGGTGGGAAGTGTAATTATAGACGTGCAATAACACTCCACTCCTTCACTCACTCCCTCTCTCTCTCTCCCTCACTCCCTCACTCCCTCCCACCCCCCTTTCTACTTACCTATAAATCAGATCGCTAACCCAGACTAGTCTAGACTATCCACGTCATAACTAGTCCTTCTCATGTCAAACTAGCCAATACTATCACCATCATCAACACCATGAGGACAATTCCAACCAATCATCATCAGCCCAGTAAACTATTCTATATTTGCAATCATTTACACCAATAGTTCAATTCTCACCAAGTAACACCATTCTGGACATGTTTGTATTATTCCTCCTCTTCTCCCCTTCTCCTCTCCTTCCCCTCCTCCTCCCCCTTCCCATCCTCTAAATCCCCCTCCTCATTCTCCTCCCAACCTCCCAACCCGATATCACCAGTCTACACCAGTTTGCACCAGTTTGTACCAGTTTGTACCAGTTTGTACCAGTTTGTACAAGTCTATCTCATATTGAATTGCGGTGTTGCTTGCCACAAAATTTTACGCCAAGGTAAATATTACAACTATAAGCGTCCTACCATCACTGGTTAATACCAATCAGTATCAGCCTTTACGAGCCTTCACTATTCTTCACTATGCGGCATTTCACTGTATCACCATCATCACTACCACACCGAGAGAACTACAGTGCATATGTATATCGACCACTATGCCACCACCATCACCACCACCATCACACAAATTCATCTGAAAACCCATTCTTTTTCCAAATCGTGTCGGATTTTGCTCTTGTGATAACACAGAGTGCAGAGAAAAAACTATTATGATCCCTCCGTTCAGACGAAAAGCGGCTGGGGATGATAGACAGGAAGATAGATAGGTAGGTAGACAGGCAGGTAGACAGGTAGGTAGATGGGTATATCGCTGTTCCGTCGGTAGAGTACTTGGGTGTGTATCATCTTCAGTTGTTAGAGTTTAAAATCAATAGTGTTACACGACATGGCGTGGAATTTCGTGTTTTATTTCGTGGCCAACAATATACCAGCATGATTTTTTTTTCTTCTTTTTCTATTCTGTATTGAACGCTCATGCCGACGAGGCTCGAGTTTCTTTTCCGTATCGAATGCTGTTTGCTCGAATTCTAGGTCTAATGTGCAGTTCAAACTATTTTTTTTTTTTTTTGTATCATGAAAATTTGCGAGAAAAAAAATCAAACGAAAGTTTTCTTAAGCGAAACAACCGAATACTGAACATGACTGAATTAATGCATCAGATCTTTGTTCAAATATGTTCATGTTGTGAATGTATATATAAATATATATATATATATATATGCATATGTATATATACATATATATACTTATACATGCATATATATATATACATATATATATATATATATGTATATATATATGTATATATATATATATACAGTATATATATATATATATATATATATATATATATATATATATATATATATATATATCCGTAAGTAATCACTGGGAAAAGTAAACTAACGAAGCAGAGCGCTTTCGTATAATTACATCTGCACTGAAGATGTAATTATATGAAAGCGCTCTGCTTCGTTAGTTTACTTTTCCTAGTGGTTACTTACGCATTTGTGAACACAGGCTCCTAGTGTTTTTATTGCATATATATACACACACACACATATATATATATATATATATATATATATATATATATATATATATATATGTGTGTGTGTGTGTGTGTGTGTGTGTGTGTGTGTGTGTGTGTGTGTGTGTGTGTGTGTGTGTGTGTGTGTATTTACCTAGTTGTATTTACCTAGTTGTATTTTACGGGAAGGGGAGCTATGCTCGTGGGGTCCCGTCTTCATTTCTCATTTTATCTAAACAATTTTTAAATTCATGTATTGTTTTTGCACACACACTTTCTCATCTAACTTGTTCCAACTGTCCTATTACTCTGTGTGTGTGTGTGTGTGTGTGTGTTGTGTGTTTGTGTGTGTTGGTGTTTGTTGGTGTGTGTGTGTTTGTGTGTGTGTGTGTGTGTGTGTGTGTGTGTGTGTGTGTGTGTGTGTGTGTGTGTGTGTGTGTGTGTGTGTGTGTGTGTGTGTGGTGTGTGTGTGTGTGTGTGTGTGTGTGTGTGTGTGTGTGTGTGTGTGTGTGTGTGTGTGTGTGTGTGTGTGTGTGTGTGTGTGTGTGTGTGTGTGTGTGTGTGTGTGTGTGTGTGTGTGTGTGTGTGTGTGTGTGTGTGTGTTTCAATATAACCCACTGTCGGAAAAACAAAGCAAAAGAAACAAGAAACAGAAGATCTGTATATTTCGACCACAACTTTTGTCCTCTTCAGCAGATAAGTACAAAAGTTAGATGACATGAATATATACGACAAGAATGCTACAAAAATAGGAACAGGGGAAGGTGGCTCAAGTCACATGTCCGAGGTGGGACGGACTCGAGATAGGTGGTAACAATCTATTAACAGCATAAGTTGTGATGCAATCTGGTTACCATTGGCCTTTGGAAGTATTAAAATTTGGCAGATGTTTGATAAACAGACTGCATCACAACTTATGCTATTAATAGATTGTTACCATCTATCTCGAGCCTGCCCCACCTTGGACATGTGACTTTATCCACCTTCCTCTGCATATTTTTGTAGCATTCTTGTTGTATATATTCATGTCATCTAACTTTTGTACTTATCTGCTGAAGAGGACCACAGTTGTGGTCGAAATATACAGACCGTCTGTTTCTTTTGCTTTGTTTCTCCGACAGTGGGTTATATTCAAACATTTTCCAAATGTACAACTGCATTTTGGTTTTATGAATATATATATATATATATATATATATATATATATATATATATTTTATATATATATGTATACATATATATATATATATGTATATATATATATATATATATATATATATATATATATATATATATATACATAATATTCAATTCTAGGAAAAGTAGCACTTTTTATTGTCATTATTACCGTTATTCGTACCACTCATGGTTTTTATCATAATTATCAAATATGTAGTGAATGAGCTAACGCTGCGATGTGCTTGTCCAGTTGAAAATATCACCTTTGCCTTGTGTACTTGAATATCCTTGGTTTGACGAGGCAAGAAAGACTTGAAGCACACCATGCGATATTGAATGTTATTACTTTTGCCATTGCTAAATGTAATAATAAATGGTAAATTACGTGAGTGGGAACTGGAAACACAGGAGTCTTAGTCTGAGTTTATTCCTGACTAATTTTGCAGATAAGCCTTTGAAAATGCTAATTTTCTCTTACATCAGGTGTTTTCATTCAGATAAAGCATAGCCCCTTTGGACTGCTCGTTTTGACCCAACATGATGAGGACCAATTTCTTAACACGTTTGTGATAGTGAGTGACGTAGCTGAGTGGTAAAGTGCGGCTTTGCATTGAATGGTCCGAGGTTCACGTCCGGCCTATTACACCAGCTGTTAATGAGTACCAGCTGAGGAGGGGGTCAAGACGGGGGAAGGAGCTGGTATCACAAATTACCGCATTGTTCCGAGACGTAGATAGTATTTATGTCTCAATGCTATAGGGATAATTTAGGGACATAATTCAGATATTTAGTTCTGACTCTTTTTTTTTGAGAATTCGAATTAGTCTTGATGGAATTATGACGTAATTTTGTTCTAAATTTGCTTCCTTTGTGAGATGTCTTAGTAAAGTATATGAAAGGAGCTATTCGATTGAGGAAGTTAGTCTCTATTGGTGGGAAATTAACCTCTGATTTGTTTTTCTTTTCCTGCCAGCCAAATCAAAAACTGTAAAGCACGCCAGCAGCTGATCAAGATAGTGTTGTCTTTTTTCATAAATATTTCGTCCACGTGGCAGTTTCTGGCATCCCTCATGTAGCCAGAGCAAGAGGACCTTCATTCGTTGCCTCTCTCCGAACGAAAACCAACGGATTTGCTGACAAGACCTTTTTGTCTCGTGGCACACTTTATGAGCCATGATGACACAGTTCTGTCAAGGTTATCTGCAGGTTTATGACGATGAACTTTTCGGACCAAGCGAGATAAGTCCTTGAAGAACAAGGGAACCGGGTAGGCGGGTAAGCAAGCAGACTCACCCAGCTGAGTAACGCTCCCTGGAAGCGGAGCTTAGATAGGACATATACGAAAGTGATGCCCACCGCTTTCGGATAACTTGAGACTGAACTTTGACCCATAAAAAAGGTCCGTGGGGGGGAAAGGGGAGATGTTGGGGAAGAGGGGAAGAGAGGACGAAGATAGATATCCGCCACATAGAAATATACTTTCCAGAAAGAGATTTGATTTACAGACATTTCTAGTCAGATGAGCGATGACCCTCGTTCAATTAAAGTCTTTCCCAAGAACCCCTTCAGACTCAGTTAGCGTCAGACGATTTCATTCAGCTGAGGAATGAGTCCTAAGCTGAAGAGACCTTGAGACCCAAGTCTCAAATGAAGGGCTTCATCCGCCAACACTGTATGGAAATTATTCTCTCATTGGTCCTTTCCGCTCAATTGACTCCGCCCCCAACTGACTTGGACGCTTGTGATTGGATGACGCTTTCATATGATGTCTTGGGTGTTAGGACCCTGTTGACCATATTCAGCCTGGTGGCACACACACACACATACACACACACACACACACACACACACACACACACACACATACACACACACACACACACACACACACACACACACACACACGAAGACGGGACACTACGAGCATAGCTTCCCTTTCCGTAAAATACAACTAGGTAAATACAACTAGGTAAATACACACACACATACACACACACACACACACACACACACACACACACACACACACACACATGCACACAACTCTCGTGGGCGGAGAGTTATGTGTCTGTAAGGTCACATCATTACCCATAGATCGATCATATGTGAGCTCTGAGCTCTCTTCCGGGAAGAAGATAGCTGTCGATCACGAGTCCAACACGTGATCCAAGACCATGGTGAATCACACAAACACACACAAATAAACTCACTCACTCTCTCACACACACAATTTAATTCTTGGTAACGCCACGTGACTTTATTCAGCCGAGTGTAGGACCCTATTCTGAAAGATCTTAGGCCTATCAACCCAATGATACCTTTGGAAAAGTCTCCCTGGATGACTAAAAGGTGAAAACTCTACCCCGGGAGGCGCTGAGCAGTTGCAGCCAAAGCCTTTGCCTTATGCGAAGGTAATAGTCACTGCTCCAATTTAGAGAGTTGTGGGATTCGAACCCACAACTAAGTAAATGCGAGACCAGCACGCTTCCGATTACACAACTAGAACCAGGCAATCTTATTCATTGGAGGGCAGAAACCTCAGACAAGTTAAAGTAGGAGAAGAAGGACCCATAGATTCAGTTCGTAGATGATTATATAATTAAATTATAAATGACTCAATAAACCTACTCCAGGACGGGTTAATCAGCGTTTAAAACTCTTTCGGTTTTTATGGCTTTCTGTTAGTAGAAAGTAGAATGAGATAACTTCTCCCACCGCGTAGTTAACGAACTAGGTATAAATTGGGGCTAAGATGACGAAATGTAGTTTGAAGAATTAAAGTTCAATTGGATAAACACCTGGGAATGATACTGTAGTCTTCTTCAATTGGTTATCTTGCCG
>NC_134819.1:37974339-37979339 GCF_046742065.1 Oratosquilla oratoria | reverse complement strand
GAAAGAGGAACTGGATGAACAAGAAGGAGTAGAAGAGGATAAGGAAGAAATGAAGGAAGGGAAAGAAAAAGAGGAAGGAGAAGAGGACGTGGAAGAGAAAGACAAACAGAAAGGAGAAAAGTAGAAGAGGAGGAGGAGGAGGAGGGGAAGGAGGAGGAGGAGAAGGAGGAGGAGGAGGAAAAGAAAGAGAAAGTGTAAGAGGAAGAAGAGAAAGACAAAGAGAAATAAGAAGAGAAAATGGAGGAGGAAGCGGAAGAGGAGGAGAAGGAAGAGGAAGAGAAGGAAGAAGGAGATTAGGAAGTGGAGAAGAGGACGAAGAGAAAAAAGAAAAGAGAAAGGAAGAGGAGGAAGAGGAGGAGGAGGAGAAGGAAGAGGAAGGGGAAGAGAAAGAGGAAAAGAAAGAGAAAGAGGAAGAGAAAGAGGAAGAGTAAGAGGAAAAAGAAGAGGAAGAGTAAGAGTAGGAGTAAGAGTAAGAGTAAGAGTAAGAGTAAGAGTAAGAGTAAGAGTAAGAGCAAGAGTAAGCGTAAGAATAAGAGGAAGTGGAAGAGTAAGAGGAAGAGGAAAAGGAAGAGGAATAGGAAGAGGCAGAGGAAGGTAAAGAGGAAGAAGAAGAGTAAGAGTAAGAGTAAGAGGAAGTGGAAGAGTTAGAGGAAGAGTAAGAGGAATAGGAAGTGGAAGAGTTAGAGGAAGAGTAAGAGGAATAAGAAGTGGAAGAGTAAGAGGAAGAGGAAGAGGAAGAGGAAGAGGAAGATAAAGAGGAAGATAAAGAGGAAGAAGAAGAGGAAGAGTAAGAGTAAGAGGAATAGGAAGAGGAAGAGGAAGAGGAGAGTAAAAATGAGAGGAATAGAAAGTGGAAGAGGAAGAGTAAGAGTAAGAGTAAGAGGAATAGGAAGTGGAAGAGGAAGAGGAAGAGGAGGAAGAGGAAGAAGAAGAGGAAGAAGAGGAAGAGGAAGAGAAAGAGAAAGAGTAAAAGTAAGAGGAATAGGAAGTGGAAGAGGAAGGGGAAAAGGAAGAGGAAGAGGAAGAAGAAGAGGAAGAGGAAGAGGAAGAGGAAGAGGAAGAGAAGGAAGAGGAAGAGGAAGAGAAAGAGAAAGAGTAAAAGTAAGAGGAATAGGAAGTGGAAGAGGAAGAGGAAAAGGAAGAGGAAAAGGAAGAAGAAGAGGAAGAGGAAAAGGAAGAGGAAAAGGAAGAAGAAGAGGAAGAGGAAGAGGAAGAGGAAGAGGAAGAGAAAGAGGAAGAGGAAGAAGAGGAAGAGGGAGAGTAAGAGGAAGAGGTAGAGGAAGTAGAAAAGAAAGAAGAGGAAGACGAAAAGAAAGAAGAAGAGGAAGTGGAAGAGCAAGTGGAGTGGAAGGAGGAGGAAGAGGAAAAGAAAATGGAGGAGGAAGAGAAAGAAAAAAAGAAAGAGGAAGAGGAAGGGGAAGACGAAGAAAAAGAAGAGGAACAAGAAGAGGAAGTGAAGGAGGAGAAGGAGGAGGAGGAGGAGGAGGAGGAGGAGGAGGAGAAGGAGGAGGAGGAGGGGGAAGAAGAAGAGGAAATGGAGGAGGAAAAGAAAGAGGAAGAGAAAGAGAAAATCGTTAAATCGTTAGTTCGTCCACATTTGGAATATGCTGTTTCCGTATGGTCACCGAATCTCATTATAGACATTGACAGGTTGGAAAAAGCACAACGTCGAGCTATAAAATTGATTCCAAATATAAAAAATAAATCATACAAAAATCGACTAAAACATATGAATCAGTTTTCCCTAAAAAAGCGTAGAATCAAAGGTGACTTGATACAGGTCTTTAAGGTTTTAAAGGGAATTGACAACATCAAAAGTGTCAAAAATTTCACACTGAAATAATGCTCTCAAACTGTCAGGAAATAGATTTTATTTGAAAACAGGTAGAAACAACTTCACCAACCGTGTAGTTAATGAATGGAATGAACTTCCTGCAGAGGCAGTGCAATGTAGTTCAGTTCGAAGCTTTAAGATTCGTTTAGATAAACACCTAAGCAAGATATTGTAATGCCTGCCATTCATTTTATGTTATTTGGTTATTTGTTTGCTATTATTTGTCTGTTTGCTTATTGTTATTTACTTAATTTTCATTTATTATTAGTTATATGTCAATTTATTATTATTTACTATTTACCTGTTTGTTTATTATTCAACTATACCTATGCATTTATTTATGTATTTTATTCATTATTTACATTATTATAGTTTTTATTTATTCATCTATTTATTTATCACTATTATGATTTTTTTCACATCCGACCTAGATATGGACCAAAAGGTCTCCTGTCGGCATGCTACGTATTTGTAAATCCTTTGTAAAGAAGGAAGGGCAATGACAAAAGAACAGAGGTAAACAAATAAATGAATAAATAAGTAAATGGATAAGTAAATACATAAATAGATAAATGAATGAATAGATAATAAATAAATAAATAGATGAATAAATATATAAATGAATAAATAAATGAATTAGTAAATATATAAAATGAATAGATGAATAAACAAATGAACCCATAGATAAATGAATAAAAAAATTAATAAGAAAATAAATATATGAACAAACAACAAACAAAAAACCAAACAAATAAATAGATATATAAGTCAATGAATGAGTAAATAGATGAACAGATGACTAAGTCAACAAGCATACGACAGAAGGAAATGGATAACATCAAAACTAAAGACATTTTCACGATGAATCCTAACTAGACGAGAAGCAAAAGCTTCCAGCTATCATGACCCGGATTTATCACAGAAATGGACAGAACTTTACCGGCTTGACAGCGATATTGCAAAATGGACGAGGCTATGAGGACGAGGCCTCAGGAATTAGGCCATGAGTACGAGACCACGAGTGCGAGGCCATGAGGACGAGGCCACGAGTACGAGGCCACGAGTGCGAGGCCACGAGTACGAGGCCACGAGGACGAGGCCACGAGGACGAGGCCACGAGGACGAGGTCACGAGTACGAGGCCACGAGTACGAGGCCACGAGTACGAGGCCACGAGTACGAGGCAACGAGTACCAGGCCACGAGTACGAGGCCACGAGTAGGAGGCCACCAATGCGAGGCCACGAGTGCGAGGCCACGAGTTGGAGGCCACGAATGCGAGGCCACGAGTGCGAGGCCACGAGTACGAGGCCACGAGGACGAGGCCACGAGGACGAGGCCACGAGGACGAGGCAACGAGTACCAGGCCACGAGTACGAGGCCACGAGGACGAGGCCACGAGTACGAGGCCACGAGTACGAGGCCACGAGTAGGAGGCCACCAATGCGAGGCCACGAGTGCGAGGCCACGAGTTGGAGGCCACGAATGCGAGGCCACGAGTGCGAGGCCACGAGTACGAGGCCACGAGTACGAGGCCACGAGTACGAGGCCACGAGTACGAGGCCACGAGTACGAGGCCACGAGTACGAGGCCACGAGGACGAGGCCACGAGTACGAGGCCACGAGTACGAGGCCACGAGTACGAGGCCACGAGTACGAGGCCACGAGTACGAGGCCACGAGTACGAGGCCACGAGTACGAGGCCACGAGTACGAGGCCACGAGTACGAGGCCACGAGTACGAGGCCACGAGTGCGAGGCCACGAGTGCGAGGCCACGAGTGCGAGGCCACGAGTGCGAGGCCACGAGTGCGAGGCCACGAGTGCGAGGCCACGAGTGCGAGGCCACGAGTACGAGGCCACGAGTACGAGGCCACGAGTACGAGGCCACGAGTACGAGGCCACGAGTACGAGGCCACGAGTACGAGGCCACGAGTACGAGGCCACGAGGACGAGGCCACGAGTACGAGGCCACGAGTACGAGGCCACGAGTACGAGGCCACGAGTACGAGGCCACGAGTACGAGGCCACGAGTAGGAGGCCACCAATGCGAGGCCACGAGTGCGAGGCCACGAGTGCGACGCCACGAGTAGGAGGCCACGAATGCGAGGCCACGAGTACGAGGCCACGAGTACGAGGCCACGAGTACGAGGCCACGAGTACGAGGCCACGAGTACGAGGCCACGAGTACGAGGCCACGAGTACGAGGCCACGAGTACGAGGCCACGAGTACGAGGCCACGAGTACGAGGCCACGAGTACGAGGCCACGAGTACGAGGCCACGAGTACGAGGCCACGAGTACGAGGCCACGAGTGCGAGACCACGAGTACAAGGCCACGAGTACGAGGCCACGAGTACGAGGCCATGAGTACGAGGCCACGAGTACGAGGCCAAGAGTACGAGGAAACGAGAACGAGGAAACGAGTATGAGGCCACGAGAACGAGAAAACGAGTACAAGAAAAAGATGAGGCCTCGAGGACGAGACCATGAGACCACGAGGTCACGAGTACGAGGCCATGAGCACGAGATCACGACCACGAGATCGATCACTAGAACGAGGTCGCGATGACGAGACCACGAGAACGAGGCCACTAGGACACATTAAAGATGACAAAAAATGAAGGGGACATAGACAGGGGACAATTCAACAAAGTCATGAAAACAAGAAAAATCCACCGAGGACTAACTCTCAGAGACAACCTTGTGCATGGGAAGACAAGAAGGACAAGGCAAGGAGGATAAGGCAACAGGGACGAGGGAACGAAGAAAAGACGAGATAATAGGGTAGAGAAGACAAGGGAGAACGAAAATAAATCAGTTCGGGAAGACCACTCCCAGGAAGTGGGAAGTGAGAAACCCCTGGTATGGCAAGCCCTGTTAGTTGCGGCAAGCCGTTTTTTTTTTTTTTTTTTTTTCGATGCTTGGTTTGCTTCCCCGCCTGGCTGGGGCTATCGGGAACCGACGCAATAAACACGCAGTGGGTCCCGAAAATCAAACTCACGACCACCTGCTCATGATTTCGACCCGGTATCCACTGGATTCATGCGCGGCAATATCTGCGAAGGGGAGCAAAACAAAGAACAAGGCAGAAAGAGCGAGAATTAGCCTTATTTCATTGTAATGTGATCTCTAGTGACATTATTCTGTATTACGTCAAACAAGTTCACT
>NC_134819.1:37946839-37951839 GCF_046742065.1 Oratosquilla oratoria | reverse complement strand
ACATACACATACACATACAAATGCACATACACATACACATACACATACACATACACATACACATACACATACACATACACGAATGGTCATTTATCTGATCAAATTGCCAAATACATAAGGTGATATTTTACACACCCATTGAGAAAGTCATCCGCATCAACAGCAGCTTTGGACATCCTTTTCACTTTGTGCATTAGGCTGGAGAGCAGAGGTACAGGAAGTTTTGCTGTCGTCTTTATCTTTCGTCCTCTCTCCGTGATGGACAGAGCGGAAATGAGCTCAGCACGCCATCACGGGAAAAGCCTGTGACGTAATATCGTCGGCGAAGAGTTGAAGGAAAGTCGTCGTTTGAAAACTATTAAACTGTCGTAGGTGAAGTATTTTTTTTTTCTAAAAAATAAAAATATGTAGGAAAATTAAAGTAGAAAATAAACTAAGAGATATTGAATATATTTGGAATTTTCTAAATAAACCATCAAACAGATTTACCCTTTTACAATGAAGGAAGGATTAGAATGAATACTCAACAGCTCAAACAAAATAAAGAGAAAAGGTTGATGAGTATTTTCAAATCCTTTGGAAAATCACCAAGCAGTAAAACCTTTAACAAAAAAAAAGAATAGGATTGATAGTTAATTTGAGGAAACTGAAGGAAAAACAAGGCAATATCAAGATTCGAGTATTCAAGTTTGTTTGTTTAATGTTATTTCTGACAAATGTATTTTCATGAGAGAATTTTGAAGCTTGCATCTGCTTATTTTGATTTCTCGTTAATTTTATTTCTTTTTAATTTATTCTCGATTCCCAGGTGCATTTCGTGTAAGCATTTTGACTTCAACTTTTATCAGCTTCCATTGCATAAGAAACTAAACTATTAAAGATGAAGAAAAAACAATCTCTTAAATAATATAATTACAAAGGATTACAAAGGCGGAGCATACCGACAGGAGACCAGATGCAAAAAAAATATAAAAATAGTAATGAATTAATAAATAAAAACTACAATAATGTAAATAACAGATAATACTTCTGATATATTCTATTCAGCTGAAAGACGTCACTATTCTCAAGATCTTTTTAAGCCAAATTATTTTATTCAGCTACGACAGTAACAACGCAGTGAGATGGTAAGACATCACCAATAGATGAACTCTGAAGTCGCAATATTTTTTTTTCTCATCTTTCGATCAAGAACCAATTTCTACCTTAATTCAGAATCGATTCAAGCGTTATTAGCCCATTCCTGAATTCAAATATTACTTTTTGGGGAGTGGAAGGAAGGGAGAGGGGGGCAATGGAGGAGGAGGTGGGGGTAGGGGTCAAAGAAAACGGGACTTGGAAGTTACCCCCACCCCCGCCCCCACCTCGCTAGAACGGTATACATCAGACGTCAAGATAACAAGGGGGCCGCGCAGTATCCCAGTGGATACCGTGTCAAACTCGTGAGCAGGTGGTCGTGAGTTCGACTCCCGGGCCCCACTGCGGACTGTGTCGCGTTGGTTCCCGACAGCTCTGGTCGGGCGGGGAGGCGACTCAACATCGGCTTAAAAAAAAACAGCAGCTTCCCGCAACTGACAGGGCTTGCAAAGAGGACTGTTTCTAATTCAAAATTACAAAATACTATTCATCATTTTTTGCAATAAATCTACTATACTATAAAACAGAGCAACATTGATAGCAGTTTCTCATTTACTAATTTGAATTACTAAATATTTTCAAATGTCATTTTTCTTTCAAACGTATGATTAATTATGAAGCTAATATGTGTTTTAATTACGATTTGACCTTGGAAAATTGGGTGATTTTGTTACCCGGTCGTGTGTGCGTGTGTGTGTGCGTGCGTGCGTGCGTGTGTGTGTGAGCGTGTGTGTGTGCGTGCGTGCGTGCGTGTGTGTGTGTGTGTGTGTGTGTGTGTGTGTGTGTGTGTGTGTGTGTGTGTGTGTGTGTGTGTGTGTGTGTGTGTGTGTGTGTTTATGTGTGTGTATTTACCTAGTTGTATTTTACGGGAAGGGGAGCTATGCTCGTGGGGTCCCGTCTTCATATCTCATTTTATCTAAACTATTTTTAAATTCATGTATTGTTTTTGCACACACCACTTTCTCATCTAACTTGTTCCATCTGTCTATTACTCTGTGAGGAAAGCTGTTCTTTTTCAAATCTCTTCTATAGCTGTCTTTTTTTATTTTCTTTCCGTGTCCTCTTGTATTTCTGTCATCCCATTTTATCAGATTCTCTCTATCAGTAATTTCTATGCCTTTCATGATTCTGTAAATAGCTATCAAATCTCCTCTCTCTCTTCTTTGCTCTAGTGTCTGTAGTTCAAGTTTTTCTAGTCTCTCTTCATATGATAGTTTTGAGAGTGTTGGTGCCAATTTTGTAATTGCTCTTTGTATTCTTTCAAGTTTTTTATACATTTTTTTGTACTTGGTGACCATATCGTTGCTGCATATTCCAATCTTGGTCTTATCAGGGTGATTAGGATTTTCTTCACCATTTCTTCATCCAGGTATGTAAATGCAACTTTGATTGTTCTTATTAAATTATAAGTTTCTCCAAAAATCTTATTTATATGTTTCTCAGGTGACATATTATTCATAACAATGACTCCCAGGTCCTTCTCATTTTCTACTTTTTTTATTCCTTCTTCTCCCAATTTATATGCTCCTGTTATTCTGTTTTTGCTTTTTCCAAATTCCATTATACTACACTTTTTTGTATTGAACTCCATCTCCCACTTCCTACTCCATTCTTGTACTTTATTTAGATCTCTCTGTAGTGATTCACAATCTTCTTCAGTTTTCACTCTTTTCAGTAATTTTGCATCATCTGCAAAGAAGCTCATATAGCTTTCAATTCCTTCATCCATATCATTAATATGTATAGCAAACATTATTGGGGCCAGAACTGTTCCCTGCGGAACACCGCTTATTACTTCATCCCATTTTGAGTGCTGGTTTCTTATCACTACTCTCATTTTTCTTTCTTGCAAAAAGTCCTCCATCCAATTTAGTAGTTTGCCCTGTATTCCTCCTTCAGTTTCTAATTTCTTAAGCAACTTCTTATGTGGTACTTTGTCAAAAGCTTTCTTTAGATCTAAAAATGCATAGTCAAACCCATCCATCTCTTTCTTGTATTATATCTATTAGCCTTGAATAGAAAACATATTTAAATTGGTGACGCATGATCGTCCTTGTCTGAATCCAAATTGCCTTGGATTTAACACTTTGTTTTTTTCTAAATATTTTACCCATCTACTTTTGATAATTCTTTCACAAATTTTTGCTATTGTACTTGTTAGAGAGACTGGTCTATAGTTGGTAGGTTCTTCTTTATTTCCTCCTTTATATATAGGTACTATATTTGCTTTTTTCCAATTCCCTTGGGAATTTTCCTTCTTTCAAGGAACTATTTAGTATGCTATGTATTTTGTCTGCCAGTTCATTCCTGCATTCTTTCAGTATCCAGTTTGCTATTTCATCTGGTCCATGCGATTTTCTGACATCAAGATTACTCAAGTGTGTTAATATTTAATTCTTTGTTACTTCTATTTCTTCCATAGGGGGGACTTTCTCTTTCCATTCGTTCTCTTCAGGTTGTATGTTCTCCCTTGTAAACACTGATTTAAAATGTTTGTTCATAATTTCCGCCATTTCCATTTCCTCAGTGTATTCAACTCCCTCCTTGTCTTAATTTCTCTAAGTCTTGTTTGTTTTTCAGTTTATTGTTTACAAATCTGTAGAATAGTTTTGGTTGATCTTTACACTTTTCTATGATATCTTTTTCATATTTTCTCTTTTCCTCTCTGCACATTTGTACATATTCATTTCTATAACAGGTATATATTTTCCATTTTTCAGGTCTTCTGTCTTTTTTCCATCTGGTCCAGGCTTTGTCTCTTTTGT
The DNA here is from genome assembly GCF_046742065.1 of Oratosquilla oratoria. Lineage (NCBI taxonomy): Eukaryota > Metazoa > Arthropoda > Malacostraca > Stomatopoda > Squillidae > Oratosquilla > Oratosquilla oratoria. Next base: position 37,947,937 of record NC_134819.1, on the reverse strand, counting down.
CTTTTAACTCCCTACAGCTTTTGTTGTACCAGCATTTTACATATTCTTTTTCTTGTTTTTGTCTTGGGACATACTTTTCCACTCCTTTTTTGTAAATTTTTGTCAAAATATTTCATTTCTCTTCTACTGTTGTTTCTTCTTTGTATATTTCTTCCCAGTTTTCCTTTTGAAAGAATTCTCTTATTTTATCAAAGTTTGTTTTTTCATACATCATTCTTCCTTTTCTATATTGTTAATTTCTTTTCATATATTTTTCTTCATTAAGTTCCAGTTCAATCAATATGTGGTCACTTTTACTTATTGGTGTTTTATATTCAATTTTGTCCACTATTCTAGGTTCGGATGTAATTACTAGGTCTAGTCTCGATGGCTCTTCTTCATTTCTATACCTAGTGTTCTCCTGTATCCATTGTGTCATTGTATGGTCAGTAACCATCTCAAGTAGAGCGTTTCCCCATGAGCCGTCTCCACCCTTTACTGTCATTTCTTCCCAGCAGATTTCTTTGCAATTAAAGTCGCCCATCATAACTATTTTTCCTCCCTCTTCCATTATCTTGTTTAATGTTATCTTTGTGTCCTCTAACATACTTTTATGTTCACTCTCTTCCCATGAGGCTGTTTTCGGGGGCACATAATTTATCACAAACTTTCTGCTCTTCTTATCTCTGTCTTCTACTTCCATCATTATCATCTCTACTGTATTCTTTCCATATGTGACACACTTCACGTTTATATCCTTCTTAGTCAGGAACATGACTCCACCCCCTTCCTTTTTCACTCTGTTTCTAATCCAATAATTATATGCATCATGTCCTACACTGTTGGGTTGTAGTTGACCTTTTAATTTTGTTTCTACAATTCCCATTATGTCTGGTTCTTTTTCTTTTAAATAATCATTCAGCTCATTCAATCCTGTTATTAATCCATCTATATTTGTGTAAGACACTCTTAGTTTTCTGCCACTTCCATTGTGTTCTCTGTTTCCCTTTTGTTTTTCTCTTGTATGTCGACTTTCTTTAGTTTCATATTCACTACTCTCCAATAGAATCTCTCTTTTTCTGACTCCGTTCTTATCTCGTTTTTTTTTTCTTTGCTTCA
>NC_134819.1:37934339-37936839 GCF_046742065.1 Oratosquilla oratoria | reverse complement strand
AAATCAGACAGACAAATGATAAAACAAAAACAAATAATATAAGATAAATTATAATCATTACAGCATCTTACTTAGGTATTTATCTAAATGATTCTTTGTGACAAAACGAGATCCCAATAAAGCAAAACCCTCAACTGAACAAAACCACCTGCCATTAACAGAAACAATAACCTGAAGATATCGATGCTACGTTATATTAGCGTAGCTGGACAAGACGTTATCAATCGTTTTCATTACTCCCCGAATGATATTAAAAGAGAGAGAAGAAAACACAACGAAATGGAACAGGGAAATTTATCATGATATCAAATCAATTGGACGATTTTTTTTTTTTTTCTGACAGAATCCTTGTGTACCAAATGAGCTTCTGTAGTTTTCAAAAAGAAATTAAGTAGAAAAACAATCACCACGAAATGAAGTCTTAAGAGATATAGGAGACAATAGCCTGAGGTTATAATGTAAATAGAGCAACGAACTAGAAGACTCAAATATAAAATAGGACGAAGGAAAAAATCTAGGTCAAAAGACAAACAGGGAATATAGAAAAGCAATGCCAACCAATTTACCAAGATAATAAAATTAAAAGAAATAATGACAGACACTTGTGATTAAAATTTTCAGAGCTACAACGGAAGGCAAAACCCAAAGAGGGAAGCACTCCAAACTGGTAAACATTTTTTTTTTTCTACAGAAATCCTTCCGAAATTCAACAAAAGCATACTGTACGTACAATATCACGATATCAGAAACAAAAACCGGCCCCAGCGGCTATACCCGACGGAAAGGAAACGACGTTCCAGAACCATTACCCTTCAAGCCCGATTTGGTCTCTGGAGTCGATGAAAAAAAGGCTTCTCGCTACCTCACACCTGAGAGGAGACGACCATCCGTCAGAGTGAGTCTTCAACCAACCATACCAGTAGCTTAATAACATCTTCATGACTATTTTTTCTAGTCTCACAATAGAATCCTTTATTAACCCATTCAACTCCGATGACAAGATGTCTTGTCATTTGGTCAAATAAAACAAAAAATCATAAAACACCAAAATGTTTGATCAAACACCAGAAAAATATGACGTCAATCCTCGCTTCGCTCGCAGCGAAGCGAGGACTGACGTCATATTTTTCTGGTGTTTGATCAAACATTTTGGTGTTTTATGATTTTTTGTTTTATTTGACCAAATGACAAGACATCTTGTCATCGGAGTTGAATGGGTTAAAACCTCAATATGTCCCGAGTTCACCCTTTCACTGCATGGAATAGTCTGTCTCTACTCAAAAGAAAAATATTTGAAATAAGTGACTCCTCTGCGAATATTAAATGAGTTCCGTCTAAGACTTTTAACTTAACTAGTAACCACGACGTATTCAAGGCTTACGACCATACCTATGTTCTACCTATGTCTGTAACTCTTAAAGCACCACTACAATATCACAGATAATTCTATGGATAAGAGTGGCAGGTGGAGAGGGACATGGAAATGCCTAGTGTAGGTCTTATAATCTCTTGGAGTCTCCTCCAATCTAATGTTCTTATGTTCTTAAAAACAATCTCCATACGCCAATTTAAAACAAGGATTTCTTAATACTAAAGAAGTTGGTATATCTACTAGAATAATAAAACTAATAAAATGAACAGAAAGTAAAAGTATTAACGTAAGTGGGAGTAGGAAACACAGGAGTCTTAGTCTGAGTTTATTCCTGACTAGTTTAGCAGGTATGCTTTTTCAAAGGAATGAAAAAGCATACCTACGAAACCAGTCAGGAATAAACTCAGACTAAGACTCCTGTGTTCTCTGCTCCCATTTACGTCAACCTGTCAGAATGTCTCAACCTAAAAGTGTTAGATCATATTCCGACGCAGTGAAAACCAGGATTTGTTCAATATGTCACCGGATTTATAACAGCCTTCTGAACGACATTGATCTGGTCCCCACCCCTCAGATGAAGAAATAGATGAAGATGAAGATGAAGAAAGTAGATAAACAGATATGTAAATGGATACATGAATATATGCATTTATGAATTTATATATATATATATATATGTGTGTGTGTGTGTGTGTGTGTGTGTGTGTGTGTGTGTGTGTGTGTGTGTGTGTGTGTGTGTGTGTGTGTGTGTGTGTGTGTGTGTGTGTGTGTGTGTGTGTGTGTGTGTGTGTGTGTGTGTGTGTGTGTGTGTGTGTGTGTGTGTGTGTGTGTGTGTGTATGTGTGTGTGTGTGTGTGTGTGTGTGTGTGTGTGTGTGCGTGCGTGTGTGTGTGTGTGCGTGCGTGTGTGTGTGTGTGCGTGCGTGTGTGTGTGTGTGTGTGTGTGTGTGTGTGTGTGTGTGTGTGTGTGTGTGTGTGTGTGTGTGTGTGTGTGTGTGTGTGTGTGTGTGTGTGTGTGTGTGTGTGTGTGTGATTCACCATGGTGATTCACCATGGTCTTAGATCACGTGTTAGACTCGTGGTCGACAGTTGTTAACCTCTCGGATGAGAGCTCAGAGCTCTATGACCGA
>NC_134819.1:37919324-37926824 GCF_046742065.1 Oratosquilla oratoria | reverse complement strand
TGTTCATTACTTTGCAAATCATTACATAGATGAGGATCAAAAGGAAATGGGAGGTACGGGAAAATAATTCTAAGAGTAATGACAGTCATTTGTTTTTAAACTGATTTGAATATCCGAGAGAAATGTCAGCTGTAAGGCGTCGCAGGCATTTGCAAATTGACGAGTCTCTGTTTTCATCTAAAGGAAATAAGCAAGCTTATGGAGCACTCTGCAAAAAGAGTAGAGTGTATAGAATATGTAGTAAGGAGTCGAAATATATAGAATTCCCGTTTCCGGTCTTTTTCTACTGCTCCAATTATGGTGTTGTTTGTGATGCAGAAGTCTGTCATCCATAGTTCTCATAAGATGGTTTGTTAGATAAGAACAACTATATAAATAAAAGAGGAGTAGGAAATGAAAGTATAAAGATAATTTCTAGCCTTAAAGATACATCAGTAAAGTGAAATGGTTCGACAATTTGCTGTAAAATGCTTGAACGAGCGATGTATCAGTGAAGAGGATCTCAAATGAAAGGCATCTATTCTTAGGAAATGTATGCGTATGTACTTTGTTCTCCGAGAGAAATTAATAAAACCGTGAATGAATTACCCACTTAGATATTTGACGACATTTCCCAACCGCCCTTGCTAGACTGACGATGAAAAGGAATATTGCAGATTCCTTAGTACTCGTCTTGTCTGAGGTTAGCAAAACGCTTTGCCTTGTTGGTCTACACTGTCAACAACAGATGTCTTCGCTGTCGTTGCACTTTTGTTTTTCCGACGACGTCATAACGCTTCCGCAGATGACAACGTCTTTAAAACAAGATCTGGAGTTGTTATCTTATGTAAGCACCCTTTTTCGATAATGGCTTATTCTAGATTATCTAATAAAAAACATCTGACATTTTAGAGATAAAAAAGTGCGAGTAGATAGAGTTCTTGAACTATGAATATTAAGATTGTTTCGACAACGACTCTGCAAAAATGACGAGGTGTCATGGAACCTTTCCAGCCTCCCCGCAGAGAAAGATGACAGTTATCAATTCAACTCCTGCACTTCAGACCCGAGCCTTGACTGGATGCTACCATCTGTCTTTTGCAAGAAAAGAGAGAGTAAATCTTGTGTGTCAATAGGCTGAGCGGATTACATGAAATAGTACAGTACGTTGAGTATAAATGAGGTCTTCCCTCAGTCAAAAAAATTGCAGCAAAAAAAAAAAAAATGGCAGGTTCACTTGCACGTATGACCCTGAATTATCAAACATAGGAATTAATCTTCAACTTTCGTTACTAAAGTAGGAAGGTATTTTCTTTCTGATTATAAAAAAGAAAAAGATATGCGAGTATATTCCGTCTCTAATTAAGTATTAATGTCAATTTCCAGTGAATACAGCGATAGGCTTACTTGTTCTTATATTCAAGACCATCCAACCAGTGCGTATGAAGAAATCATCAAGATATTGTAATAGAATCGTAGGATTTCAATGGAGTTACTCCTTTGCTCCCCAGATATTGCTTACACGGTCTCCTCTCTCTCTCTCTCTCTCTCTCTCTCCTTCTCTCTCTCTTTCTCTCTCTCTCTCTCTCTCTCTCTCTATATATATATATATTATATATATATATATATATATATATATATATATATATATATATTCCTTTCTTTTCTCTATCAAAGCAAGTTTAAATTGGTTGATCAAGATTCCAGAGAAAATTCCTTGCTTGGTCTTGGCTTTGAGAGTCGCCCCGTGTCATCAGGTCCATTGCAAATAAGAGATATTATAATTTCCTTGCGTTCAAAATGTAATTTTCATTATAGAGTGACGAGAGGTGAGATGAGTAGACAGGGAGATTTGCAGAATAGAGTGAGAACAGAGAAGAGAGGAGCGGACGAGAGAGGACGACGAGAAGGGGGGAGAGAGAGAGTAGAGAGAGAGAGAGAGAGAGAGGACGAGAAGGAGAGAAGAGAGAGAGTGAGGGGGGCGGAAGAGAGGGGGAAAACAGCGAGACACTAAGTGACAAGTATAGATAGATTGATAGATAGATATCGGTGATAGTAGATAGATAGATAGATAGATAGATAGTAGATAGATAGATAGATAGATAGATAGATAGAATAAGGATGTAGATAGGAGGACGGTAGGTAGGTAGTGTAGATAGGGTAGTGTAGGTAGATAGGTAGGTTAGGTTTAGGTAGGTAGGTAGGTAGGTAGGGAAAGAGAGTGAGGATTGAGTGAGGAATGGGAGAGAGATGAGGAGGGGAGAGGATGACGTGGAGATCAGGGAGACGAGAGGATGAGAGTGAGAGAGAGAGAGGGAGAGAGGACGGAGAGGAGGAGAGAGAGGTGAGGAGGAGAAGAGTGAGAGGGAGGAGGAGATGAGAGATGACGAGATTGAGAGAGAGAGGAGAGGTGGGACGGAGACGAGAGAGAGTGATGAGATGAACAGCGAGGGAACAACAGCGAGGGGGACACAAAGAGACAAAGATACGATAGTAGCTAGATAGATAGATAGATAGATAGATAGATAGTTGAAAGAATAGTTATAGCAGTAGATAGATACGATAAGGATAAGGGATGTAGTATAGGAAGGTAGGTAGGTAAGGTAGATAGGTAGGCAGGTAGGTATGTTGGTAGGTAGGTTGGTAGGGAACGAGGAGAGAGAGTGATGAGAGAGATGACGAGAGAGATTAGAATTTAGGAGAGAGACGATGAGAGAGGAGAGAGAGAGAGAGAGAGAGAGAGAGAGGGACAGACAGACAGAGACGAAGGGAGAGAGAAGGATGGAGAGGAGAGAGAAGGAGGAGAGAGACGGAAGGAAGAAATATGCTTAGAAATAAGCAAGAGAGAATGTCTCCTTTTGTCTTCATTGCTTTGACGAGTAGCTCCCGGATTTCTGTTCTTTTGGTAAACACCTTCTTCTTCTTCTTCTTCTTCTTCTTCTTCTTCTTCTTCTTCTTCTTCTTCTTCTTCTTCTTCTTCTTCTTCTTCTTCTTCTTCTTCTTCTTCTTCTTTTTTCGCGTTCTTCTTCTTCTTATTCATCTTCGCATTCTTCTTCTTCTTCCTCTTCGCATTCTTCTTCTTCTTTCTTCTTCCTTTACTATCTTCTTCTTCTTTGCGTCTTCTTTCTTTCTTCTTCTTCTTTTCTTCTTCTGTCTTCTTCTTCTTCTTCTTCTTCTTCCTTCGCCATTTTCTTCTTTTTCTTCTTCTTCTCTTCTTCTTCTTCTTCTTCTTCTTCTTCTTCGTCTTCTTCTTCGCATTTCCTTCTTCTTCTTCTTCTGTTTCTTCTTCTTTTCTTTTTCTTCTTTCTTCTTCTGCTTCTTTCTTCTATCTTTTTTTCTTCTTCTTCTTCGTCTTCTTCTTCTTTCTTCTTCTGCTTCTTCTTCTTCTTTCTTCTTCTTTCTTCTTCTTCTTCCATTCTTCTTCTTCTTCTTCGCATTCTTCTTCTTCTTCTTTTCTTTTCGCATTCTCTTCTTCTTCTTCTTCTTCTACTTCTTCTTTTTTTCTTCTTCTTCTTCTTCTTCTTCTTCGCATTCTTCTTCCGCATTCATCTGTTCTTCGCATTCTTCTTCGCATTCTTCGCATTCTTTTCTTCTTCGTCTTCTTCTTCTTCTTCTTCTTCTTCTTCTTCTTCTTCTTCTTCGATTCTTCTTCTTCTTCTTCGCATTCTTCTTCTTCTTCTTCTTCTTCTTCTTCGCATTTCATTCTTCTTCTTCTTGCATTGCTTCTTCTTCTTCTTCTTCTTCGTATTCTTCTGCTTCTTCTTCTTCTTCTTTCTTCGCATTCTTCTTCTTCCTTCTTCTTCGTCTTCGCATTCTTCTTCTTTGCATTCTTTTCTTCTTCTTCTTCTTCTTCTTCTTCTTCTTCTTCTTCTTCTTCTTCTTCTTCTTCTTCTTCTTCTTCTTCTTCTTCTTCTTCTTCTTCTTCTTCTTCTTCTTCTTCTTCTTCTTCTTCTTCTTCTTCTTCTTCTTCTTCTTCTTCTTCTTCTTCTTCTTCTTCTTCTTCTTCTTCTTCTTCTTCTTCTTCTTCTTCTTCTTCTTCTTCTTCTTCTTCTTCTTCTTCTTCAGCTTCTTCTTCTTCTTCTTCTTCGTCTTCTACCTTCTTCTTCTTCTTCTTCTTCTTCTTCTTCTACCTTCTTCTTCTACCTTCTTCTTCTACCTTCTTCTTCTTCTTTTTCTTCTTCTTCTTCTTCTTCTTCTTCTTCTTCTTCTTCTTCTCACTTCTACTTCTTCTTCTTCTTCTTCTTCTTCTTCAGCTTCTTCTTCTTCTTCTTCTTCATCAGCTTCTTCAGTTTCTTGTTCGCATTCTTCTTCTTCTTCTTCTTCTTCTTCTTCTTCTTCTTCTTCTTCTTCTTCTTCTTCTTCTTCTTCTTCTTCTTCTTCTTCTTCTTCTTCTTCTTCTTCTTCTTCTTCTTCTTCTTCTTCTTCTTCTTCTTCTTTTTCTTCTTCTTCTTTCTTCTTCTTTTCTTCTTCTTCTTCTTATTCGTCTTCTTTCTTCTTCATCTTTATCTTCTTCTTCTTCTTCTCCTTCTTCTTCTTCTTCTTCTTCTTCTTCTTCTTCTTCTTCTTCTTCTTCGACAGCAAAGAATAATGTTAGTTAGAATATAGAAATCGCCATTTATATGTTTATTACAAGAATTTACGAACCTTTTTTTTTAATACGTGACCTAGGTAGTGTTGTAATGCAATAATATATATATCTATATATATATATTATATTATATATATATATATATTATATATGTATATATATATATATGTATATATATATATTTTTTTTTTTTAGGTATATATATATGTATATATATATATATATATATATATATACATATATATATATATATATATATACTGTATATACATATATATAATTTAAGTTATTGACAAATGTATCTTTGCTCAGACTGGTCTAATCAAAGATACATTTGTCAATAACTTAAATTTAAGTCATGATATGTATAAACTAGACAATTTTATTGTGAAAAAAGTAGTAGCCCAAACGTCCGCTGCCGCGAACGGGTTAGGTCGACATTAGAGCCTCACAACCTTTCCCGGTTCCCTTCCTGACCTCATACTCTGTGTATATATTCTTGTGTCCTTTTTCTTTTCTATGTACCCTGAGGATGTCTGAATAGACGAAAGCGCTTGGTCATCAGTTTTTCTTTTTCCTTTGTGTTTTTTTTGCACATATGTATGCATAAATGTATATATATATATATATATATATATATATATATATATATATATATAAATATATATATATATATATATACATATGTGTGTGTTGTGTGTGTGTGTGTGTGTGTGTGTGTGTGTGTGTGTGTGTGTGTGTATGTACATATATATATATATATATATATATATATGGTAAACTCCAATTGATCTCGTATAGAATTGGAACATTCAGACAGCACAAAAAGCGGAGAGACGAGATAGCTGAAGACCAATCTTCCATAAGTGACGTGGCATAAGTTGGCGCAGTCATACGTCTTCTGCAATGGACTCCAAATGATTTGTTATTTAGTGTTTATAACTTGTTCTGAGTTTTTTTTTTTTTTTTTTGGAACTCTCTTAATTACCTCACAGAATTCAGTGTTGCGCTTCAGGGGTTTTCTTATGAATTAAGTCATGAAGTTTTATTCATAATTGTGGTGATGTTCGTATTTAAGCGAATAGGACCGTGATTATATATGTCTGAGCCCTGGTTTATGCACAGTTGGCATGACAACACGTTCTTTGCAATGCCGCCTCCTTACCTGAATAAAATCCCTTTATGTCGACCAGAGAATATAACGTCATCGTATTGAAAGGGTCAGTTTTTAATTACCTCACAACGGAAACATTCCCTCAGCTGAATGAAATCATTTGGTCTCAACCAGAATGAAATCAAGAAAATATGTGGTCATTATATTCTATATGGTAGGGCGTTTTATATCTGTTCTACAGCTTTTATTCTGGTTAATGATGGACTATTTCATTCAGTATAAGGAACGTTCGTGAATCACTGAAGTACTCTTACTAGTGTCAGATGATTTCATTCAGCTTTGAGGACTTTACTATAGTATCGTTTCCAAAAACCTTTGATCAAGGCAGACAAACGCTCCATGAAGTGAACGAAACGTTCAGAAAATAGAATCACCACTTAACACCATGACCTCTGTACTACCCAATCCTCTCTTATCAGGGATATTTCTTTTCAGGAACAGTCCTTTTCCTTCTCCTTTCTGGAACTGCCCTAACTCTTCCTCAGAGGACACATCTGATGACGAAGGGAAGTCTTTTGGCAATGTGACCAGCGGAATCTTTGGGTGGTTGTCAGTCCGCCGCCACGTGGAGCGATTTGTACCTACTGAACCCGGAGCTCGTCGACCCACGCCACTGGTACTACCAGCCATCTTGGATTCAATTATACAGATACAATATCCACTAAATGCTACTGCAATATATTTTCATAAAAAGGGATGCATTTCACTATAGGGCGATTAACCTATAGATATTACATGTTACTGAATAATACTGGCTATATTTGCATTGCTGAATGTAGAAAAGAAGTAATTTCTCGATAAATGTACAATGATTTGTACGGTAACTTACCTCGCTGTGGATCGAAAGTCTTCTTTCGGGGCGACTTTTCTATTGTGTTCCAATTCACTGGCTTCCTTTACTTTGCATGCAACTCATCGACTTGCATTTCGCCGTGATTCCAGAGCCGGGCAGATAAGCCAAGATGAATAGGCTTCGCAAAGGACGAGGTATGAGGTGGATGGAAACCGATTCGTCTCAATCGAGCTCAAGCATCCACTTAAGACGATGTCGATGGGGCAAGCATCCCCAGTTGGGCTGGGAGGCCAGTCTTTGTATCTGTTCAACGCCGGGCACTCTACATATTCTGCTTAAACTAAATCCAGACGATTTCATTCAGCTTAGAGAGTGTTGTTATTGCTAAAAAGATGATAAGATGATAACCACGATGATGATGATAATTGACTTTTCCATCTCCTTAGGGTAGTGAAACCGACGTGGGCTAAATATGTATATGTATATGTATATATATATATATATATATATATATATATATATATATGTATGTATATGTATATATATATATATGTATATGTATATATATATGTGTGTGTGTGTGTGTGTGTGTGTGTGTGTGTGTGTGTGTGTGTGTGTGTGTGTGTGTGTGTGTGTGTGTGTGTGTGTGTGTGTGTGTGTGTGTGTGTGTGTGTGTGTGTGTGTGTGTGTGTGTGTGTGTGTGTGTGTGTGTGTGTGTGTGTGTGTGTGTGTGTGTGTGTGTGTGTGTGTGTGTGTGTGTGTATATATATCACCGGGTTCATTGGGTGAACTTGGACTATCAACATTACATATTTTGTGTTGGCTAAGCAGAGTACCGCCGGCGACATCAGTGTCAATAGTAGTCGTTTGACAACAAAGAGTTGGTAAACCTTGAAAAAAAAGTGCAACAAAACAAGTTTTGGATTCTGTTTCTTTGACATGTCCTGAACGACAGGGAAAAAGTCC
>NC_134819.1:37909324-37916824 GCF_046742065.1 Oratosquilla oratoria | reverse complement strand
GAACGCACATGCACACCCGTCACAAAGATGCTCTCACAAGAAAGATGCTGGAAAAAAGTATTACGATGATTTACCTACATCCTGATTTAAGATGCCTACAAATTCTTGAAACATTTCATACAAAAAAATCCCAATAGGGGGAATGCGGACTTGAAAATCTCCCCTTGATGCAAGAAGAATTCATCCACTCCGCGACATGGTAAATTCCAACAGAGCACACAATTAAAAACAGAATTCCAAGAACCGAGTAACCTCTCCCATACAAGCATATTCATGTTTTGATCCACTGTATTACCTGCACTATATATATGTCTGCTTTGTTTAACTTACACCGAACTGAACTGATGAATTTCGGAAAACTTCACATGCTGACGTTCACAATACTTTATTTTCTGCGATGAGGTAGAGTGATTTCGAATGTCATTATGGATCATTTTAACTATGGGACTGACCCGAGATCAAAGAAGATCTCGACTCCTCGAGATTTTGTTTTGTCTCGAATGCACACAATTGAGCTGAATGAAATGGTCTGGTGTCAGTGAAAACAATATCTGTGAATAGGTCTCCGTGCTGAAGAGGTTAAAGTAGTTTAAAACGCATCAAAATTAGGTTTGGCTGTGACCATCTAGACCATTAGTCTCACAATAGGGGCGGACATGGGACTAAGTGGGACTAGAAGGGTAGAATCAATGTGATTTCAAAGTCGTATGATGCCAAATTAAGCAAATATATAAAAACTCTTGCTCAAGGAATAAATCAGTACAGTTATGTGGGCATTCGCTCCTCTTCTTCCTCTTTGTCATCCACACATTCCTCCTTTTTTTGTTCCTCCACATCCTCCTTGTCTGTGGTGAAAGGCTCAGTAGATAAACCAAGATGGTTCGAAGATCTTAACTTTGCCTTACATGGTATCCTGTCAAACCAAACCACTCGAACGAACCTTTCAACTTCAGGGTTTGGACAGCTCTCCAAGCGGACTTTTTCTCCGCCTCCGTGCCGGTTCACCTTATTTCTCTTCTCTTTCACGTCCTCCTCCCACAATTCTCTCGCATTTTTTGTCACATTTCACAAGACATAGGAGTTCATTCCTCTGAATGATACTCTTATATCTCCATTACCTTATTTTGTGTTCTTAAAGTTTTCTTTTTGTTTTATTCTATAACTACAGGGAAATAACTAAGATTCACAATTCACATTTACTGCATTATTCAAATATTCAATTACATGCGTGTGTAAATATTGTGGGTTTTGTCAGATTTATGTGTTGATATATGGAGTGTTTCATGAACACACAATCGCATACACACGCACAGCTACACACACACGCACATAGTCACACACACACACACAGACACACACACACAGACACACACACACACACACACACACACACACACACACACACACACACACACACACACACACACACACACACACACACACACACACACACACACACACACACACACACACACACACACACACACACACACACACACACACACACACACACACACACACACACACACACACACACACATGTATATGTATATGTATATGTATATGTATATGTATATGTATATGTATATGTATATGTATATGTATATGTATATGTATATGTATATGTATATGCATATGTATATGTATATATATATATATATATATATATATATACACGTGTACGTATACGTATATGTATATGTATATGTATATGTATATGTATATGTATATGTATATGTATATGTATATGTATATGTATATGTATATGTATATGCATATGTATTTGTATATGTATATGTATATGTATATTTATATGTATATGTATATGTATATGTATATATATATGTATATGTATATGTATATGTGTATAAGTGTATATATGTATTTGTGTGTATGTGTATATATGTATGTGTGTATATGTGTATATGTGTATACCCGTATGTGTATATGTGTATATATGTATATATGTATATATGTATATCTACTATAATAAAGTAGTAGCCTCTGTCTGACAGTCTGTTTGTTTGTTTGTTTGTTTGTTTATTTGTTTGTTTTTACACGAGCTCCTCCTAGGGTTTTGACGATAGACCCCCATAACCATATATTTTCCGATATCCTATCACTACAGGTATTTGTACAACTATATTTCATTTGAAAAAAATATTATAGTTAGGGTTAAGGGCTAAAGTTAGGTGGTTTATGGTGAGGGAACACGCCACTACTGTAGTCTCCCCTTATGTCACGTATTATTTCTGTGACATAAGAATTAATATGATTAAACAAACCATTATATGTATTCAAAAATATTATTTATAATTGTGAAATTAATGTTCCCATAAACCATGATAGCTTTTGTAAGAAAAAAGCATGTAAATGTAAAATGATTGTATAATCTTACCAAATGTTGAAATATTGGTTATTTTCATTTAATCTTAGTGCAGGCGGAAATTGATTATTCACAAACTACTCCTAGGTTTTTGCAAATAAACCCCTATAAACATATATATTCTGAAGATAAATAAACGAAATACATTTCTTCACCTTTTAGCTGTAGATATTTATTGTCAATCCACACACACACACGCCCACCCACGCAAAAGAATGTGTATATGATATTTGTTTCCCAACCTTCGGGCAGGGGAGCGAACACCTGGGAGGGGGAGTGTTTAAAGCTATATTTCATTAAAAAAACATTTTGGTTATGGTTAAGGGTTAAAGTTAGGTGTGGTATGGTTATGTTAGGGATTATTCACGAACTCGCAGCAACGTGCGGGTAGTTCGGCTAGTATGTATATATGTATATATATTTTTATATATATATATGTATACATGTATACATGTATACATGTATACATTTATACATGTATACATGTATACATATATACATGTATACATGTATACATATATATATGTATATATGTATATCTGTATACATGTATATATGTATATATGTATATATGTATATATGTATATATGTATATATGCATATATGTATGTATATATATATGTATATACTATGTATATATATACATTTATATATATATATATGTATATATGTATATATGTATATATGTATATATGTATATGTGTATATGTGTATATGTGTATATGTGTATATATGTATATATGTACATATGTATATATGTATATATGTATATATGTATATATGTATATATATATATATATGTATATATGTATCCATGTATATATGTATATATGTATATGTGTATATGTGTATATGTGTATATGTGAATACTGTATGTGTATATGTGTATATATGTATATATGTGTATATATGTATATATGTATGTGTGTATATGTATATATGTGTATATGTATATATGTATATATCTATATATGTATATATGTATATATTTATATATGTATATATGTATATATATATATTCATATATGTATATATGTATATATGTATATATGAATATATGTATATATGTATATGTATATATGTATATATGTATATATGTATATATGTATATATGTATATATGTATATATGTGTATATGTATATATGTATATTAGGGTACCAATAGCTATATAAGGCAATTTTTGAATGTTGTGATTTTTTCATCTACATCGGAGAAATTCTGCAATGTGTTGAGAAAATATTATGTGCAAAGTTTAATAAGGATTAGTTAATATATAGTGGTAGCGGAATGACTTTAAGATTTTCTATCTCTTCCCACAGGTTATGGGTACCCAAAAAAAGAGTGAGATTTGGTTTGTAGGACATAGGATCGAGTGCATAACTGGTGCCAAGCTCCCAAACCGAGGAGATGCCCTCCGCCGCATTTTCTTCTATCACAAGGATCAAAAGAAAACCGTTCCTGACAGCGCTGCGGAGGTGGCCAAGGAAGTTTTGGACTTCTGGCTCCGAGCCCGGATTCCGGTGATGGCAGAAAGGAGCATCAGGAGAAAGATCGTTTCCCTCTTTGAAGAGAGGAAGGTTCTGCAGAAGAGCAAGCGGAATACAGGAGTCAAGAAGGAGAAGGCGTTTGAAGAAGTCTCCCGGAACTTCTGGACATCGCACACGTTGATGCGCTTGCCCTGATGACCATCAATGAGGACAAGGACTTCCTCATGGCGCAGCGGGAGAAGGGGAGACGGGGTTCCATGGAGGGGCATGGCAAGAAGTTGGAAGCTGGGGTCCATCGACAAGAAAGAACTGCTACACGTGGTGGACAGGAACGGTCGCCGATGGCAGAGGAGACCGTGGAATTGGAGTCCTACTCGTCCGCATCCTCCAGTCAAGTACCTCCCTCCTCGACCTCCTCATCTGGTGATGAAGGAGCCTCACCGCCCAAGCAAGCGGGAATGCGGGGGACCAAGAAGGTCATGTCCCCTGATCTAGTCAGCGCGCCGGATCGGACGGGGGTCAGTAGCCATCAGGCTCTTGGAATCGTAGCCGCAACGGCAAGTAGCTTGGACCATGATCCCCAGGAACTCGTCCTCAATTCAGAGTCCATCCTAAAGGCAAGAGCCAAGTACCGGGCGTCGCTGGCGGGAGAAATCAAGGAGGCATTCAGTCCGCAGACTCCCCTCACCGTCCACTGGGACGGTAAAATCGTCTCTCAAGACGACGGATCTCGGGCCGACCGACTCGCCATCATTGTCACCGGTAAAGGTGTGGAGAAACTCTTGAATGTTCCAAAGCTGCGTGCTGGGACGGGCGAGGCTGCCGCCACATCTGTCTTTGAGTGTCTGGAAGACTGGGGAATCAGTGATCGCGTCATAGGGATGTGCTTCGACACCACTAGTGCAAACACTGGCGATGTCAACGGAGCCTGCACCTTACTGCATGAAAAGATAAAACGGCCCCTATTCTCGTTCGCCTGCCGTCACCACGTGCACGAACTTCTAGTTGAAAAGGTTTTTGCCTCGTTCTTGGGACCCTCTTCTGGCCCTGAGATCAACCTCTTTTTGCAATTTAAGGAGTACTGGCAGTTCATCGATCGTTCGGCAATCCAGCCTCTTTCCGACCTCCCCGAGACCTTGACTGCCAAGAGGGAAGCCATCATCGAATCCCTGAATACCATCATGATCCAGAATCAGCCACGAGACGACTACAGGGAACTGGCGGAGCTCATCATCGCCTTCCTTGGATGTGTTCTTCCCAAGATGACGACCCGGCGCCCTGATTGTCTCCATCCAGCGCGGTGGATGGCAGTCATAATCTACTCCCTGAATATGTTGCTGTTCAGAGAGCAGATCACCAGCTTGGTCACGCCGGAGGAGATCGTCGGCCTCAAGCGGTTCTCCTTCTTCATCTCTGAGGTCTACTTCATCTGCTGGTTCGAGTCCACGCTCCCCACCTACGCCCCGGCCAATGATCTCAAACTCGGAAACGATTTCCTGGAATACCATGATTCCCCTCTTGGAAATGCATGCTTCAAGGTACTGAACCATCATTTCTGGTATCTGAGTGAACACCTGATCGGCCTGTCCATCTTCGACCCGCGGCTCTCTCCCTCTACCAAGCAAGCTGTTGCCCAAGCCATCCTGTACCGAGAAGGAGCAGAGAAAGCCCTCAAACGAATCAACATTCCATAAGAGAGTGTAACAACGACAACGCTGTCTTTATTTGCCTCTAAGAGGTCTCGACGCCTCCTGGATATTCTCGGTATCTTGGCGCACTTCCTCTCCACAAAACCACGGAAGTGGGAAGAGGAAAAGACGTTCGGTGACGCCTGCCTCCTCATACAAGGAATACGTGTGGCCAACGACACGGCGGAGCGAGGTGTGGCGCTGATGCAAGTGTTCAATCTTCCCCTGACGAAAGACAAGGAACAGCGCCAGTTCCTCCTTCAGGTAATTGAAGACCACCGCCGCCGCCAGCCCAGCACCTTCTCCAAGGGGACCCTCTTCCGGCTAGCATGGCGACAATGAGTAGGTTGGTCTCCCATGATACCACCCCACACACACCGAGGGGCTATACTGCGTGTGCGCAGCGCAGGGGGACCAGCGGGCTGCTAGGGGAAGGAAAAATTTGCCGAAAAAGGTCAGAATATTGCCATGAAACACTCGAAAAGACGACTTCCCTTACATAGCTGAAGGTGAAATTACAAAATCGTCATCCGCCACCCCTAAATACCACCCGACCATGCTGAAAATTTGCATGCAGTAGTTCCTCAGTATAATGCAAAATCCCAATAAAGTATGACAAAAATTCCAACTTTTTATTTTTATTGGCACCTTAATGTATATATGTATTCTTTATGTATATAAACTAAGGAAGAGAAGCGCTGTCTTTTATTTACATCTCCAGTTATTAGTACATAAAAAATCACAAAAGGAAGAAATAAATTGGAGACATATACGGGCGAACTCAATTAAACGCAATGATATATAATGGTTTTGTGCCCACGGATATTTCCACTCCCGATCCAGTTACCCCAAAAGAGGTCTGATTCCATTTCATTCTTCATCACGACCCCGATGTCATCCAACTCTTTTTTGTGAACCTCACGTCTTTAACTAATTTACTGTCAGCCCTCAGGTTCAATTAAAAAAAAAAAAAGTAAAACAGATAAATAATAATCTCCGAAACATGTAACCAATAAGGCTAATCTTTCAGTCTCGGTAACGTGCTTCATCTATTCTATTTCGACAGGAGTTAGGCGATGTTATTCATCTTTGATGGCATTATTCATCCTTGATAATGTTATTTGACTTTGATGTTGCTATTCGTCTCGATTGAGGCTTTGCCCTGGCTGCATATTCTGATGAATTGGAAGTAAGACTCGATCACTTCCCTGAACTTTATCCATCAATTGCAACTCAAACTGTAGCGGGCTTCCTGTACACAGAGTATTTAATCCTTTTTGCTCTCTTGGAAATATATTGTCAAGGAAGGATACCTTACCAACCTCCAGTTTTGTATTAGTATTCCAGAAACTGATCAAGAGAGAGAGAAAGGGAAAGAGAGAGAGAGAGAGAGAGAGAGAGAGAGAGAGAGAGAGAGAGAGAGAGAGAGAGAGAGAGAGGGGGGAGAGAGAGCGAGAGAGAAGGAGAGAGCGTTCTCTATAACTAAATCTCCAGCGCTGAAGGGTTAAGCATTTAGCAACACATTTCACCCTTGCGGACTCTTTCTTTGGCCAATCTATTTCGAAAATCCGTAAATTGGTTGGTTCCCCTTGCTCCCCACTGTCGTCGCCTCTTCCTCCTCTTCCTCTTCAATCTTCCATAGTGATCCACATTTCTAAATCCTAAAATAGAAGATTCCTCAGTCAGGGCAGAGTCGAAATTGGACGCCGGACAAATTTCCAAACCAACACAAGTCTAGCGATATTTCTGTGCCAACACCCACCAACGTCCTCATTCACAACATGCGGAGCTCTTAACGGAGGAAGAAGAAAAGGAGGAGGAGGAGGAGGAGGAGGAGGAGAAGGAAGAAGCGTCCCGGAACTGCCAAAGGGACCGCCAAGACAAGTGAGGAAGCACCTGAGATGGAACAGCTCCTCCTGTTGAAAAAATATATTCTTG
>NC_134819.1:37896824-37904324 GCF_046742065.1 Oratosquilla oratoria | reverse complement strand
TTTTATTTCTTGATGATTGGTAGAGCCTAAACTATCTCCCACTTTTACGTTCCTCGTTAGGTGTTCATTATTAGTTAAAAGTAAGTACAGTGTATTCTCTCCCCTCGTAGGATCGGTAATCATTTGTTTTTGGAAATCATCCTGCACCACATCTAAGAAATTTTGCGCTTCCTGATCGCCTATTAAATCTTCCTAATCAATGTTTCTTTAATTAAAATCCCCCATGATCACAATGTTTTTGTACTGGAACGCCCTGCAAATTTCATGAATCAGGGAATCAGTCTGCTCAATGTTGTGGTTAGGAGGTCTATATAGGACGCCAATAATAAGTTTCTTATTCTTGCCTAATCCCCACCCAAATAGATTCTGTACTTTCCCTTTCCTTGATCGAATTTTTGATAACACAATTCATTGTATTTTTAACGAAAAGTGCTACTCCTCCCCCCCCCACACTCCTGCCAACCTTATCCTTGTGAAAAAGCTTATATCCTTTTATCTCGGTTTCCTTAATAAATATTTGTCACCCATTTTGATACAGGATTCAATAACACCTATGATATCAAATCTCTCTAGGCATGCTTTACCTCGCAGCAAATAAATTCTATTTATCATGCTTCTGCTGTGCATATAGCAAACTTTTAGTGTATCCTCCCTCCGCCTGATTATATGATTCTTTTCATTTTCACACTCCCTATCTGAGCTATTGCTATTGCTTAAACTATATATCAATACTTCGCCCCGACTCCCACGTAATCTACCTGAAAACAATCTGCAGGATGCCTACTTCTCCCTTAAGGGATTCAGCAAGGAGCCAAAATCCTTTGGATGACAAGTGCCTCCCGTCCCTTGTATATATTATTCTTGCCATAAAAACGATCTCAATTGTAAACAAATGCCTATCCATTGGCCTTGCAATATTTTGACAGCCTCCAATTCATTGCAATAGCCTTGGAATGTCACATGCCTCCAACTCTAAGCCTAAGACTCGGAAGGATTCCACATACAACAGGAACCCCTCCCTTATTCCTAATCTTAGCAAGCACATCCCGGAACCACACAAATAACTCTTCACTCCCTATGTCATTCCCTTCTATAATCAAACAAACAATGGGTTTCTCACCTTTCCTAACTATACACACTTCAATCCTTTCTCTAACACCACCTATCCCCGCCCCGAGGAAATACACCTTGGCCCTATGCTTCCTATCTTTGTCGCAGAAATTTCTATCTAGATATTTCACCTGGCTATCCCCTGCAATTAAAATATTATCTGTGAGCAGGGATCTAGCGACTGCTCTACCCTTCTTATGTTACATTCTCTTCGTTTCTTCTTCTTGTAGACCTGCGAGAGCTTGAAAAGAGTTTCTGCATTCAAGTGAGGGCTTTTTACCATCTCTCCGTGTTTTTCTTTTTTTCACCGTTTTCCACCCAGATTCCAAACACTGTTTGTCGTCCGTATTTTGGGCCTTTGAACGAAGAACTCGATTCTTCTCTATAAGGCCCTCAACAGTCTTCTCCAAGGCTACAATTCTGTTACATAGAGATTGTACCTCTTCGGCGCTGATCACTGAAACAAAACCATTCACCATTTCACTGTTTGAAGCAGTTAACCCATTTTGATCTGATCTGAGTGACGCCTACTGCTCAACTTTGATTACCTGTTATCGCCTAATGCAGACTTAATGAGCTTAAACTACCTTTGACCTATGTGCTAGATCAAGTGGCAGCATAAACTAGAAGTGAAATAGGTCGTAGGTATTTCTAAGCTCAGGTCTAGGTGAGTATGGGTTTGGAGTTTAGGAAGCCAAGTCACCTCGCATTAAAATTTGGACAACGTCGATTTGCATAACTTACTTTTGTCGGGAACTTAGTTACTGGTATTTAGTAGCTGCATGATGATGGTCACTTGATATTCGAAACGGACCCTGAACAAAAAAAAATGCAACTTTATCTACTTAGTAGAAGCGTCGATTATCATGTAAATTAGTTTATGAATTCCGTTTCCTGCTAAGGGTAAATGATTTCATGCAGCTGGGTTGGAGGGGAAGGGGGAAGGGGAGAGGAAGGTGGGAGGTGAAGGGGAAAGTGGATCAGGAAAGGAGATTTGGAGAAGGCATAGGGGAGGGGGAGGGGGAGAGGATGGAGGAAAAAGAGAGGAGGGGAGAGGGGAGAAGAGTAGAGGAGGGAGGGGAAAGGGAGAAGGGGAGAGGGGATGAAGGGAGAGGAGGGATAGGAAAGGGAGGAGGAGAGAGGTGAAGAAGAGAGAGGGGATACAGAGGTGGGTAAAGGGAGAGTAAGTTGGTAAGGGGATGGGGAAAGGGGAGTGGGTATGATGAGGGGAAGAGAGAAGGGAGGAGGGGAGAGGGAAAGGAATGAGAAGGGAGACGGTGGGAGAAGGGAGGGTGGTGAGGGGAAAGAGGGGAAGGGAAAGGGGTAAAGTGAAGGCACAGGAGGGAAGGAAGGAAGAGGGTGGGAGAAAGAGAAGGGTAAGAGGGAGGAAGCAGGAGGAGGTAAGGAGGGAAGAAGGATGGGGGAAGAGGGAGATTCGGCAAGAGGTCGTTCAGTCCAAGTGTGTAATAAGATAACTGGAAAATGTGCAAATGAAACGGCAACATTTTTTTTTCATTCATTTATAAAACTCTGGAATAAAAACTATAAAATCCTTAACTGAGCTTCCTGAGCTACCCAAGGTTTTAAATATTTTGTTTCAGGGGCCATCACACATCAACTATGACGTCAGTAATGATAGAATATGTAAAGTTGACCAAGGTCTATTTCCACTTCCTTCTTGTGCACTTCCCCGTAGTCTCGTTCATTTTCTATCATGGTTTTGTGGCGTTGGTGGCGTAATCGGAAACGTGCTGGTCTCTTATTCTCACTGTTGTGGGTGTGAGTCCCTCTCTCCTTTCTAATTCCAAGCTGTGACTGTTACCTTTGTAATCCCATAAAAGGACAAAGATGACGGCTTCGGCCGCAGTTTTCCAACGTCTCCTGGTTTTTATTTAAAATGTTTAATCTAAAGAACAGTAACTATATATCATATTTACTTTGAAATTTATTTTGACAGTACATAATGACCATATCTGTCAAGGATTCTTCCACAATACGATACCCACAGATATACTAGTTTGATCAAATGATGGATAATGAGATTGAATTGCATAATAGTAAGATTAATCAATTAAATTTCATGTTGATATCGATGCACGATGTGAAATATGTACCATGATTCTTGGGCGTATTGCAGGTTTTAAGAAATTGCTAGCCAGGCCACCCATGAAAATTCCATAGTAATTGCAAAATGTAAAGCAACGCATATTTCCTTTCGTGTTCACAGATTTACAAAACATTAGCTTCAGGCTTATGAGGAAAAGCTTGATAACTTTTGGCATTGCTTGAAGGCATTTTTGTGTTTTCGGATTGCTGCGGAGGCATAAATTGGGTTAGAGGCGCCTCGCACTTCGTTGCGTTATCTGCCTCTTTTCGATTTTTTTTTTTTTTTTTTTTTAGATGACGTAGGTTCCTCTTTTCTACGTCCCACCTTCTTTTGGACCAAAAGGTCTCCTGTAGGTTTGAATTATTGTAATAATGTATTCTAAATCATTACGTTCAAGTACACTACGTACTAGGTGTTTCAAGTCTTTCTGTTCTTTGAAGCGTGATTTTACTCCTTCTTTGAAATGATTTGTTTAACATATTCCCGTAAATTTTGTTATAAATAGGAAACATAAAGTTACGTTATTCATATTTCTTGCTATGAATAAGTTGACTTTTGTCACATAGAAATTATATCATTTTCAAGTCTAAATGGTGCGATTAGCCGCTACACATTGAGCAATTATAACCGCGCTGTTCAGGTAGCTACTCTATCCTTGATACAAGGCAATTAGATAATAAAATGTCTTTAAAACATCACGCAAATATCACCGTAGCACAAATAACATTTGTCACAATGTTATGAAATTGTAGTTTTTACTCTATTTAGGGTTCTTTAAGACGATGTGAATTCTTGTATCATCCGTCATTACATTTGTTAAATAACTGAGAAAAGAATATGTTTCATTTGAAGGAAATAAATTCCTCCATGGGGCTAATTTTGTAAACATTGTCATTGGTTAATATTCGGGATCTCTCCGTATGACGTAACATGTTGTTCGTTGTAGAAACCGTCAACATCAAAAAAATATTTTACATAAAACATCGACTCTCATGGAGTTGGTATTAACAATTTACTTTCTTACTGAGGTTCGTAAAAGATACCTTAATTTCCTTTTAATTTACAGAAAGAATTTGTTCTTCTAGTAATAATGTTATCTTTTTCTGTACAAGCATGTATAAGAGATACGTTTATTGTCCTTTATTTTTATTTTTATTTTAGTTAAAAAAAAATATGGCTTTTAGGCTTGATTGTACAATTTAAGTGACTTTTTCTGTGGGGGAATATTTCTTTCGTAATCTCTTCCCTTTCCAAAACCTCACAAATACTCCTACTTTCCCAAGATTAAGAGCATCTGATACGGTGCTAACGAGTGATAAGGCGAGAAGCACACGCAAGGAGGCGTGTAACTACAACCTTTAACCTAAATGCTTGAAGGGCTATTGGATCAGGTCACAGTCACCGATAGGTCTTGGAGAGGAGTGCGGGATTCGAGCCCCTGGTTATGAGGATGCAAGTACCACACGATTCTGGTTATCATCATCGCACAGCAAGTAGTTTACTTATCAAATGATGACTAACTTGAATCCTATCAAAAGAATTTGAAAAGGTGCAGGACGACCTCGATTACAGTATTCTAGACTTCACTAAAGACAATTCAGTAATGTGCCTAATATTTGTATAGGTTTAGCTTCTCTTAGTTTATCATTCAGCTTCTCAGCATATGATGTAAAGGTAATATGACACTCGAGTCATGATAGTGTGTTCGAGGCTTTAACTTCAAAATATGACTCACATCTGTTCTACAGAATCATAAGAAAAACATATTATTAATTGCCCCAAGATTTTCTGACAAACAACATCACATATGAAATATTCTCCGTTTTATTAATTCTGCTAATTCCAAAGAAGCTATTTCATATTCAAGCGCTCAAGGATTCGTTAGAAAACGGAGTTTCCTGAAAATAACCACCACATCCAACGTTTGATTTTGTGATTCTTAAACGGTCATAATTTCATGGGTTTGCCCTTGCTGTTAACGTTTATGCTGCAAGCACAAGCGTCCATCTTTTATGCACCACCAAATCAGAATCGTATATTGGAAATGATAAACTTTCTTCTTTGCATATTCATAATACGACTAATTGAATAATTTTATACGTCTGGCAGCGATTATGGCAATCATCATGGTTAGCTATCATACAATATTTTTAAAGATGTCAAATCTATTAAACATTACAAGATAACGATTTTTATTGAGATTAGGATCAGTCACTAGATTTGGTGTCTTAAATGTGTGTATCAGTTTTCGTTCATAATTATGACTGTTTTCATTTCATTTTTTTTTTATTCTTCTGTATTATTTATTCTCAAATCGGAGCAAAATTTGTAGCCTAGGATATACATAAAATTTTATGTTTTACCTAAGAAATAGGGTGTAGTTTGAGCATGTCATATGCCAACAGAAAATTAAATTAAAGACTAAAGATAAAGCAGTCCTTAAGCTAAATACATTAACGTACCATAAAACACACTGAATCTTCATTACATTATATGAAGCCCATGAAGATATCTTGCACTCAGTGTCCCCCAATAAGAATTTTAATTCCGTCTGAGAATGAATAAATGATAATATTCCTAGACGTACTCTGAACTACAAGGCACCCATGTAAAAGTAAATCATACAAATTCTGTGTCCATTGATATCTTAGTTTTCATTCTTATTTTTTTATCTGTCTGAGGAAGAATGAACACGACAAAGTCTGAGGTCGCTGGGCTGCCCTCATGCCATCTTTCCTTGCTGCTGCAGTTTATTTCTCTCGTCGTTAATAGTTCACTGGAAATCAGTAGAGTGACGCAGCATTTTTCTCTTACTTATAAAAACATTTAATGACACACATACACTGTGCGATGAGTGATCAAAACCTAGATGGAAACTTAGATAGAAAGTAAAGAAAAAGGCGACTGACAGAAAGCTCGCCATCCATCCGACAGGATGACGTAATGTCGACGTTTTCTATACAAACCACTCACTTCATTCAAAATGTTGTCGTTTATTACTTTCCTCAACGGCCACTTATCGTTGTATATGGTCCTCGACGTAAAGAATGTACCATTAAATGAATTTCATGACCCTACAGGTGAGCCGTGATCGGTTTATGTGGTTAATTATGGTTGAAGACGAATATGTCGTCCATGTCTTGATGATCTCTCATGTCATCCACATTACCAAAAGGGTCCGCGTCCTGTCCATCAAGTCATCATAATCATTTATAGTCCCTATAGCGTCTTGTGAATTTTTATGTTCTTTTATGATACTCCTGTTATCCATATAGTTTTTTTTTTATCTTTCACTGACTATCGCTTCATTGTGTATATGTTTAACAGTATAATTGTATCTAAATCTGCTAGAATTATTTTCATTCTTTTGACTTTAAAAAAAAAATGGAACAAATGCGGGCAGAATTTCACGGATTTGTTTTGTTTCGTTATTATCAACGAAAGTTTGAATTAAACTGGAAACTAATACACACAGATAGATAAGTGATACATCCAGAAAAAAATGCTCTGACATAAGATTAATCTTGTAAAACTGGAAGTAGAGGAACAACCATATACAATTTATTAGGTTGATGAAAAAGTTTATACGAAACAATGTGACCATACTAACTTCTAGAAGAGAACAGAACTAGGCATAGAGGCTAAACTGTTTTAGTTCATCAATAACCTAGTAATAACATCAACCTCTAAAATACAACACGCAGAATGAACTCTTTAGTATTTGCAGTGACCTATCGACAACAACGCCAGCCTTATTGTTTAACATTTTGAATGAAAGCCAGAAACCTCACAACTGTCTTGATTGTATAGAAATGAATTACCTGAGCCGTTGCAAATTTCTAAAACAACAAAACTCATGCAATCAAATCAAACTTTCTCTGTTTTGTCCATTAGGAGATATTCTAGTGAACTGTTTTTAAATGTTTCTGAGAAAAATGTCATTACACAGACATGAAAACCTTACATAATAATGGTAATAAAAATTCCATATTCGTGCGCGTGTACATGCACACAAACACACACACTCGCGCACGCACACACACACACACACACACACACACACACACACACACACACACACACACACTCGCACACACACACACACACACACACACACACACACACACACACACACACACCACACACACACACACACACACACACACACACACACACACACACACACACACACACACACACACACACACACACACACACACACACACACACACACACACACACACACACACACACACACACACACACACACACACACACACAAA